>NC_073391.1:9741538-9819038 GCF_028641065.1 Leucoraja erinaceus | reverse complement strand
AGAATTTCTTGCAGCCTGACAACTCTCCTTAAATAACTTTTCACAACTGATGCCACGGTTAATTTAAAAAAATGATACGTTGTCCAATCAAATTGAAGCGTGTACTGAAGTGAAATTGGTCTGAGCAAACTTGATGGATTAATTCTCACGTTGGCATAAGGTGAGTGAAGGATTTGTAAGACATGAGATTGTCCTGTCCTTCAGCTCTGCTGGCAATCAGATTTCCATTCCAGGTTGTAGATGTCAGCTATCCAGGTATTTGTAGCCGAGCAAACATATCAACACCAGACATATCGCAATCTGCCTTCAACTGTTGCAGTTTTAATGCAGGTAGATTGTTGTTGAGTTTCCTGACATGGTGAATAGTGTAAGAGAAGATAACATGACTCAATAATCCAAAGCATTTGGCTCATACATGAAAATATTTTGGGGATTGGTTGGTTTTGGGTCTGCTTCTTTCAGGAGATTATTATTTTTCAGATTATATTATTTTTTAAATCAGAAAGCGCAACGGAAAAACTTTTTGAAAAGTTATAGATCTTCACGTAGAAGTTGTTATTTAAGTAGCACAGTTTAGATAAGTGCTGATTGGAAGTTACGCGCCAATTTAATAATGAGCAGTAATGATTATTGAATAGCAATGTTGCATGACAAACCATGTCTTAAGAAAGCGGTTAATTAGCTTTTATTACATTCATCAACCGATTGAAAGCTCTTTTTATGGATCAACCTTGAAAGAGAGCAGTGATTCCTCATTCCCCTTTGCCCCGCTCATGTCCCATCCCTCATCCTCTCTCCCTCCCTATCGTACCACCTCCCTTTGTCTTTTTGCATAAAGTCCGAGAGCATTGCCACTTTTCATTTCACTGCACATCTCGTATGTGTATGTGATGAATAAACTTGACTAGACTTGACTTGACTCTACAATAAGCTAAGATCCGTGAACCCCTGACAACTATTGATCAGCCGAGTCCCAGAGAACGAATCTTAATCTCCACTCATCCAGCCTCTCATATGTTGGCTGATTTCCCACGTGGCCCAGATACTGTTCAACAACATCTTCCTCTCTGTCCCCAAACCTGCTCATCAAAACCTCCATTCCTTTGCCCCATTCCTTCTCAGAATCCATCCCCTTCCTTTTTCATTTACTTCATCACCGGTCCAACGTCCACTGAACCTCTCCTCCGCTGATACACCAGACCAAGCCTCCATCCTATCTGTAAGCCTAGCTTTGGCTGCCAGGACCTGTAAAGCTCAGATAGCTTAGTATGGACAGTGTTGGTGGATAATGTCTTCTAAAACCATTGAGTACACCCATTATAGGCCACTAGGATTTCTACACCCACTATCTTTCAATGTCAGCAGATCAAAATCCTGGAATTACCTACCTAACACCTTCCTCATAAGGGTGATACTTAATGTTTTCATTATACCTCATTGTGCTTGTGCAAATGGACAATAAACTCAACGATTTGACTGATTGAAGAGAAAGCTCCGGCAGCACTTTGTTAGGTCACTTACAATTTCCCACAACAAACAAAAATGGAAACGAGACTTAGCCTTAGAATTGCTATCTTGAGGCATGACTGTAAGATCTAAGATAAATCTGGTGGAATGGAAGATAATGGATTGCCTGATGTTACCGTGTAAGAACATATAAAAAGAATAGACCAACGACTTCTCGAACTGGTTATACCATGGGTGGTCTTGTGCCTCAAGATCAGTTTACAACCCAGCCTCTGCTCGCTGTTTTCCTTACTGCATAAAAATATGTCCATCTTCACCTCGAATAAACTCAGTGACTAAATATAATTATCACCTCTTGTGGAGATTATTCTGAGGATTGCTGGAAATTTAGCAAAGTGTAGTGAATGTGTGAAAGTGAATTTAGATACGTAATGCATCTGAATTTAGTTATGGGCCTGTCCCACTTAGGCGACTTTTTAGGCAAGTGCAGGAGACTCTGCGCTCGTCTCATGATCGCTACACGGTCACCACATGTTCGCTGGTTGTCTCTGGTGAGTCTCCTTCATGGTCGGGAGGAGTTCCTGCATTCTGTGAACTAGTCGCGGCCTCAGTATAGTCGCCGCAAATTTTTCAACATGTTGAAACATTTTCTACGACCAAAAATTGGTCGACATGGAGAAAATGGATAATCCTGTAGTCGTAGGTGCAGTTGTAGTGGGGTCGCCATGTAGTTATGGGTAGTTCAGGTAGTCGTAGGTAGTTTTAGTTCATCGCCTTTGCTGACCGGCTGTTTTCATTGGCTCATTGGGGGAAAAAAACGTAAGCACGAGTTTTCAGAACCAAGGATAACCGACCGGTAATGTTAAATGCCCACCGAACTTCACAGCTGTGTATATCTGGCTTATTAAAAGTTGGCTGGCTTCTTAAAAGTGTCTCCGCTCCTCCCCCCCTTCTCCCCTCCCTTCTTCCCCTTCTTTCTCCCCCCTTCTCCCCCCTTCTTCCCTCCCTCCCCCCCCCCCCCCTCTTTTAAAGGACTTACCAGCTAACACTGTGTCTAGCTGTCGTGTGAACCTTCCTGTTCATCGCAGTGTTTGTCTGAATCACCTTGGCTTTGTACTGTGTGAATTTCAGACAGTGCTCCCCCGCTTTCCTTGGCCCCCGCTTTTGCGGTGTGCGTGCGTGCGTGTGTAAAAAGCACCTAAGCTTTAGGAGACATCAGACAATTTTACTGTGGCATCTAATCCACCTTTAATGCATTTCGAAAATATTAGTGTGTGTGTAAGAGTGCAGTTGCATTCACATTGTACCACACATGCTAAATTAAATTAATTTCAGAAGTGAGTTTAATGTACTATAATATAATATAAACCACTATAACTCAAAATCAAGCTTCTGAGGAAAAAAACTACCTATATGGGGATGATAAACAAAAGATCATCACTTGCAAAGCCAACTCTGAAGAAATGTCTTCATCTAAATAGTGGTGAGAATATTAGACTCAATATCACAGGAGAAAATGGGAAATCTGGCATTTTGATATAAACACATGGGGGAAAAGGAGCAGAAGGCACGGAGTATTGGTTTTGGATGATCAGCCATGATCATATTGAATGGTGGCGCTGGCTCGAAGGACCGAATGGCCTACTCCAGCACCTATTTTCTATGTTTCTATGTTTCGAATATGGTAAGATGAAGAGAGTTGAGTGGAGTGTGTGAAGGTGTAAGAATAAATGGCTTGTTTCTTTGTTCCAGATTTTATTTAATTCTAAATAACTCTGGATTTGTGTTAAAAGGGTCTGCAGCTATAATCTGAAAGACCACATTGCTTGGTTCTGGACTTTACAGCTTTACGAGATGGAAAACAAATTACGATAGCTACGGTTAAATTTAAAAAAAGTCTGAAGACCTTTTAAGTCTTCCCAGTGTTGACAGTATAAATTTTCAACAGAATATTTAAATTAGCTGTTAAATGCTGCAACACTGTTAAGAAGGGCTAAAGAAGAGTCCTGACCCAAAGCATCACCCATCCTTTTTCTCCAGACTTGCTGATTTACTCCAGCACTTTGTGTCTATCTTCAGTTTAAGCCAGCATTTGCAGTCCATTTCTACACAACACAATGCTTCAGAACAAATCATCTGGCGTTATAAATTATTTTTTGTACAATTCCTTTATGCAAATGAGCTGGCTAGAAGCGATGTGATTTTTTTGTTGTGCATGGATAGTTCTTTCTTGGCAAACTTGATGTTCAGAGCAATCAGCCACCAACTCTATGCGAATTGTGCCAATAACACATTTAAATGAAGTGTGGTTTAAAGTTAACTCCAAACCATTGCAATTTATCACAAGAATAAGACCAGGAGCTTTTTGTAGATTCCACTCTATACAAGCCTTGCCTGTCGATGATAAATCCTTGGCTGTGACCATTTTACTGATGCAACATACAGATTATCAACTAACGAGGTAACTTCAGTCATTCCTCAATTTGTCTCAAGAGAGTTTGTGAAAATGAAGATGCTGGCAATGTCTGTTGAATTTCTTCACCACTCACTTCATTAGTATAACTTGCAGGACAAAGTAAGACATCAGTGTTAGAACTCTTTGAATTAAAATGACCCATGACTTATGGCTCTTAAATTGATGCATTTTACAGAAAATAATCCTTCATAGTTATTCTCCTCCTCAAAATGTTTTGCTGGAATGTTTTCAGTCATCTGGTTTCAGTGCACAACTAAAACAGAGATAGCAATATTTCCTCAAATGCCCACCTCAGAATATCTACGTAATTCCGGTCGGATAGTTGGCGACTAAACTGTCTCCCCCGCCTGGTTTGCCAGGTGAAGAGGGGCCTGTGGACCCCCAGAAGGACCAAAAACAAGGCCTGTCAAAGGGCGGATGAGCTCCTAGCGAGCCAAAGGCCATCCACACTTCAGTAGAAGTTGTGATCACTGTCGTACATAGCATTGTAAGGCATGATGGTAAAGCACACACACCAAAATCCTATACTTCCAGCGGCGGAGGTCCGCAGGGACTGGAGGACAGAGATGTGTGGTGCGTCCGTCACCGTTCCCGTTGGAAACCAGCACCACTGCGTCGCTAATGTTTTCAACGATGAAGAATGAATGACCTGACCATAAAATCAGGCTGGGATTTAGTGTGGACTATTAAATAGACAATAGATGAAAAGGCCTGACTCATGGGGAATATCACTATAATTCATTATATTAACACAGAGAAGGTTGAGAGGTTATTTGACAGAGATGATCAAATTCAAGATGGCCCTGTGTAGTCAGAAAAGGGAAAATAAAAACGAGAAACTGGATAGGTATTTGAGGGAAAAATATCTTAATGCTAAAAAGAATTATGTGTAATTTATGCATAATTTATATATGAGTTGCTGTGGCACACTACTGGACCTTTGGCCAATTTGTTGAGTTCACATTTATAAACGGGGTGGTGTGATGCCAGCTGGGAGGAGGAAAGTGTTCATCCTTTCCCAGAGAAGGAATTAACATGAATTGAATTTTTATTTTTAAACAAAATAATTTATTCGTTGGTACAACGGTAGAGTTGCTGTCTTTCAGCACCAGAGACCCGGGTTCGATTCATGACAACGGGGGTGGTTTGTACAGAGTTTGGTTGTAGACCCTTCTCCCTGTGACCACATGGTGCCAACCCTAAACCCACACTCCAAAAACATACAGGTTGCTGTAAGTTTTTGTAAAATTGTAAATTGTCCTGGGAGTGTAGGATAGTGCTAGTGTATGGGGATTGCTGGTTGGCATGGACTTGGTGGGCTGTAGGGTCTGTTTCCGTGCTATATATCTAATCTATTTTATATGATTTATGACTTCATAGACTCTCTGAGTCTACATGCCTGTGATGTGGCTGCAAACAAGATTTTCATTGTCCTTCCTAACTCCACTCCTACCTGTGCCTATAACCTAAGACTTGAGACACAATCAAGAATCAGGTGCTATCTCTGGTGCAAAAAACAGAGTGCTGACAACTCAGCGGGTCAGGAAGCATTCCACATTCAGTGGACAGACAAATAAATTTGGGTTGAGATCCTTTCTAAAGACTGAAGGGTTCTAACCCTAAACACCATCAACCATTCCCTCCATTCTGTTGATGTCTACCTGCTAAGTTCCACCAGCGCTTTGTTGACTACACATTGACTTCACTTGATGCTGAAAAACCTGAGGTATGGACAAAGTGACGAGATTAACTCTTGCAGGCCCCAGAATAGCTTGGTCTAAGGTCATATGGACAGTAGAATTAGGCCATTGTCTGCCATCAAGTCTACTTCACAGATTCAATCATGGCCCCATGATCTCTCCCTCCAAACCCCACTATTCTTCTACCTTCTCGGTTATAACCTTTGACAGATTACTAATCATTTTAAATTGATGTTCAGATTTGAATTAATGTAAATTCTCCATTGATATTGGAAAGAAAACTTGCTTCCATGGCAAATGTCCCAAGGCACTTTACAGTCAATGAAATATTTTTAAATCACAATAATGTTAGAAACATGACAGTTTTTTTGCAAGCTTCCACAAATAGGAGTATGATAATTACCAGTCCATCTGTTTTTAGACATTGCTTAAGAATAAATATTAAAAAGCTCTGGGAAGGACTCCTTTATTCTTCTTTTAAATAGTGCTCTGGGATCATATCGGGTTTTTTGGGCAAACGACCAAAGTCTTGGATTAAAGCCTAATCCAAAACATAACACATTTGGCAATGCATAGCAACTGCCTAGATGTTTATGTTCATCTATTCATTGCCTCGGAAATGCACATGTTGCTACCACATTTAAATGGCAATTCCAGATAATTACCATGTCAATGGCCCCCAGCGAGTGAACAGTGGATGTTCATAAATTCATAAGATCTAGGAGCAGAATAAGGCCAATCGGCCCATCAAGTCTACTCCGCCATTCAATCATGACTAATCTATCTTTCCCTCTCAACATTCTCTTGCCTTTGCCACATGACCCTTATCATTCGAGAATCTGTCAATCTCCGCCTTAAAAATATCCATTGACTTGGCCTCCGCAGCAGTCTGTGGCAATGAATTCCACAGATTCACCACCCTCTAACCAAATAGATTCATTCTTATTTGCTTTATAAAGATACGTTATTTTATTCTGAAGCTATGGCCTCTAGTCCTAGACTCTCCCACTAGTGGAAACATCCTCTCCACATTCACTCTATCCAGGTTCTTCACTGGTGTTGGTAGATGCACTGAATGACAGCAGGATGTGGTCAGAGCCATTGTTTGGTTTACTGAAATCTCGAAGAGAGAAAAATCTCCAAAACATATTGGTCTTCACTTTATTTTGTCCACTCCTGCCCAGCAAATGATTTAGCAGGAGGCTCCACCTAAACAACCATTGTCCACTATTTCAGATATCCAGCTAATGCAATTTCAACTTCTTAGCTTCAGTTTCTCAGGGTATACACCCTATTTCAGAGAGTCTTTTTGCTCGCTCCAGCTACTATCTACAACTTTCAAATGTTTGGCTCCCCTTTTTCCTGCTTCCGACGGAAGGTAATAGACCTGAAAGGCTAACTGTCTTCTTTTCACATTCTTTCTCTCCAGAGATGTTGCCTGCCTGCTGAGTTACTCCAGCATTTTGTGTCTATCTTTCATTTCACAAAAAACTCTTTGACCTGCTGAGTATTTCCAGCAATTCCATGTTTCTTTATTTCTGCTCTTAAGGGCCTGCCCTACTTTCGCGACCTAATTAACAACCTTTTTTTACTCTAGGACATTTTTCATCAGGCTAGAAAAATGTCCCAACCTACTTGATGCCACAAGTACCTACGACTAGCATCACGGCCTGCTACGACCTCCTACAACCCCGTAACGACCATGCTGCGAGTATGAGTCAAGGGCAAACTCGGCAGAGGTCGTGAATTAAGTCGTGAAAGCGGGACAAGCCCTTTATTCTCCCCACTTTAGTGGGGACCACATTCTAAGCAACATGTACAGTATTCCTTATTTAAATGGCAGCATGCTGGAGCAGTGGTTTTTAATGCCTCTACCTCATAACTCTAAGCACTGGGCTTTAGCAACAAAGCTCGTGTGAAGTCCTCTTCTCGTCGCCCCATAGATTTGCTTGAGATTGTTCCCACACCCCAAAGAGGTACTGATATATTAATATGTACCGTAAATTACCCTTTCATTGATTAATAAGAAAAAACAAATACATGGGTTTGTGAGAGATTAAGTTGCAGGGAAACAAGGAGGCAAGGAGAGAGGGGCAGAGGACTGAAAGGATGACTCTGCCGGGCCAGAATGGAACCAATCTGTAAAATTGCCTCCATCTGAGTTATAATAATGGAGAAAGTAAATGGCCTTTTGAGATTCAGGATGGAGGGAAAAGGATGTAAAAGGACAAGGATGCCATCTCATGGAGCTGTAATGATAGTTTCATGGGAGAGGTTATTGTTGTTTGATGAGTGCACCAGAGTGTTGTGGAGAGAACTGATGGTGCAGTCACAGGAAAAGCCAATTGGTACTGCTCCAGTCATTTCTCTAGATATTGCTTTCTTAGCTTTATTCAACACATTTCATACTCAAGCAACTGTCTGCTGGGGCAGATGGACATCTTAACATCAGAAAATGTATTCTTCAGGGTGAAATATAACAGTGCGTGCTAATAGTTAATTGCTGGAATTGAATTATTTGAGAAACAAGCACAGCAGCCATTGCACACTGCCAGAGACTGGTTTCTGCTGTAGCCCATTTAACGAAGCATTACATTATCATTGTACACATAGTTTAACTTTAATGGGTTGTTAGGGACCGTAGCCAATGTGAAGACTCGCTAACTGATGCTTAAACATAATAAATCATTACTTTAACATGCTGATGTGGCAACATTACAAGCTTTTTTAGGCACCGCAGGATTATCTTTCACCTCACCCAAAGAAGTTCATAAGTCACAGGAGCAGAATGAAACCATTGAGTTGACTTCACCATTCAATCGTGGCTGATCCATCTTTCCCTCTCAACCTCATTCTCCTGCCTTCTCCCCATAACCTCCGCTTTTAAAAAAAAACAAAATAAGGCCTCCACAGCCATCTGTGGCAGTGAATTCTATAGATTCACTAAGCTCTGGCTAAAGAAATTCCTCCTCGTTGCCTTTCTTAACGTATGTCCGTATATTCTGAGGCTGTGCCCTCTGGTCCTAGACATTTCCACTATTGTAAACATCCTCTCCACATCCACTCTATCCAGGCCTTTTATTATTCGGTAAGTTTCAATGAGGTCCCCCCAAACTCCAGTGAATATAGGTTCAGAGCCATCAAACACTCATCATATGTTGACCTCTGTATCTCCGGGGTCATTCGCGTAAACCCTCTCTGGATTCTCACCAATACCAGCACAGGCTTCCTCAGATATGGGGCCCAAAACTGCTCACAATGCTCCAAATGCGGTCAGACCAGTGCCTTATAAAGCCTCAGCATTACATTTCTGCTTTTACATTCTAATCATCTCGAAATGAACACTATATTGCATTTGCTTTCCTTACTATTGATTCAACTTGCAAGTTAAATTTTGGGAATCCTGCACCAGCACTCCCAAGTCCTTTTGCACCTCCAATTTCTGAATCATCTCCCTATTTAGAAAATAGTCTATGCCTTTATTTCTGCTACCAAAGTGCATGACCACACACATTTTTATACTGGATGCCATCTGCCGCTTTTTGTCCACCCTCCCAACCTATCCTGGTTTTCTGAGGAATTCCTGCTTCTTTTACACTACCTTGCTCCTCCACCCATCTTGGTATCATCCGCAAACTTGGTCAAAAAGGCATCAGTTCCATCATCCAAATCATTAATATACAACATGAAAAGTACCGGACCCAATGCCGACCCCTGGGGAACACCACTATTCACCAGCAGCCAACCAGAAAAAGCCTCCTTTATTCCCACTCTTTACCTTCTGCCATTCAACCAATCTTCTACCCATTCTAGAGTCTTCCCTTGAGTACCATAGGTGCTCACCTTGTTTAACAGCCTCACATGTGGCATTTTATCAAAGGCCTACTGAAAATCCAAATAAACACCATCCACCGACTCTCCTTTGTCTATCCTGCTATTTGCTTCATCAAAGAATTCCAACAGATTTGGCAGGCAAGATCTCCCCTTCACAAATCCATGCTGACTGGCCTATTTTATCAGGAGCTTCTATGTACTCAGGAGCCTCATCCTTAATAATAGACTCTAAAACAGTGGCGTACGCCCCACAGGGGGGCAATTTGATTTTTAAGGGGGGCAATTGAGCGCGACTGAGGAGGTCTGGGTCCAAATTTTCGATTTATATTTTTTTGGATTTTCCATCAGGTAAACATATGTAGTTTATGTTTCAGATGTTATTTTAACTTTTTTGGGGGTAAAAAAGGTCTTTATTGTGTAGTTATTTTTTGAAGCTTGTTTAAACCAAGGTATTGGCATTTTAAGCTTCTTCAGCTGAAACGGAGTTCACTTTTTAAATGATAAGAATTATATATCACCATATGGGGGGGGGGGGGGGGGGCATCAGGATTTTAGAGGTGATTAGGTGGGGCATGGCCAAAAAAAGGTTGGGAACCACTGCTCTAAAATCTTACCAACCACTGAGGTCAGGCTAATCAGCCTGTGCTTTCCCATTTTTTTACCTTGCTCCCTTCCTCAACAGTGGAGTAATATTTGCTATTTTCCAGTCCTCTGGGACCACTCCTGACTCCAGTGATTCCTGAACGATCATTACTAATGCCTCCACAATCTGTAAAGCCACCTCCTTCAGAACCCTGGAGTGTAGTCCATCTGGTCCTGGAGACTTATTCACCTTCAGACCTTACAACTTCCCGAGCACCTTCCCCTTAGTAATAGCCACTCCACGAACTTCTGCCCCCTGACTCACTTGAATTCCTAGCATGTTGCTGGTGTCTTTCGCTGTGAAGACTGACACAAAAAATGTATTCAATTAATCTGCCGTTTTTTATTTCACCATCACTCCTTCTCCTTTGTCATTTTTCAGCAGTCCAATGTCCACTCTTCCTTCTCTTTTACTCTTTATATTTTTGAATATACTGATATATCTTTATATACATTTGCTATCCTCTTTTAAATTGTTGGCATGCTTACCTGTATATTTCATCTTTTCTTCCTTAGTTGCCTTATGTGTGATGTTTATGCTTCCCAATCCTCTAGCTTTCTGCTAATCTTTGAAATATTGTATGTCTTCTCTTTTGCTTTTACACTGTTTTTTACTTCCTTTGGCCTTCCTTTGGCCTTCCACAATTGCCTCACTGTCCCCATATAATCTTTCTTCTTCTTTGGGATGAAATTCCAAATTATTCCCAGAAACTCCTGTCATCACTGCTCCACCATCATTCCTGCTAGGGTCACGTTCCAATCAACTTTAGCCAGTTCCTCCCTCATGCCTCTGTAGTTACCTTTACTTAACAATAATACTGACATATCTGATTTCATCTTCTCCCTCTCAAACTGCTGGTTAATTGTAACAAGTTAATACACTGTTATTGTATTTTGGTCACTATTTCCCAGGGGTTCCTTAAGCTCTCGAATTCCATCTTGATGCAAATCAGCTGACAAGAAGGACCTCTGCTTTGTTTCTCCTGTTGTTTCTTGGTTGAGCCGTTTTTTACTTGGACACTTCTATTATTTCACTTATTATGACATCACAGTGAATGAAATTGACCTTTATTTGGTCTGTGTGATTCAATAGTTATTTATTTCTCATGTTAGCATTGAATAATCTATCAATTTGTGTGGTAAAAACCTTCAATATGTTGTGTCTTACATATTCTCGCACCCCAGACACTATCATAGAAATTACATCTTTGATTCAAAACTACACGGATTCATGCATGACCCTATATCAAAACCCCACCGTCTGTACATTTGATCATAGGTCAAAATCAATCTGTGTGCCTTTGGTCAGGACCATTATATCACATCTGTTTGGTCACCTGCAATGTTTTTAGTTTAGTTTGGTTTTGAGATACAGTGCGGAAACAGGCCCTTCGGCCCACCGGGTCCGCGCCGACCAGCGATCCCCACACATTAACACTATCCAACACACACTAGGGACAATTTATTTTTACATTTACCAAGCCTCAATTAACTGACAAACCTGTACGGCTTTTGGACTGTGGGATGAAACGGAAAATCTCGGAGAAAGCCCACGCAGGTCACGGGGAGAAGGTACAAACTCCGTGCAGACAGCACCTACAGTTTGGATCGAACCTGTGTCTCCGACGCTGCATTCGCTGTAAGGCAGCAACTCTACCGCTGCGCCACCGTGACCACCATTGTTGTACCATTGATGCATCAATTAGAATGAATGGTATCACTCATCTTCTCCCGGGTGAAATGAACTGCACTACATTCCTAGATAGTCACTTGGGTGAAAGCCCATCAAGTCTGGGTATTTTTTGGCATCCAAAATTATGCATTTCTAAACCCGAACCAGTAGGCCTCTATTCTGATGCAATGTGTAAATAATTTCAGAAACAGGAAATAAAATCATCTTATTTACATTTTTTTTGCTGTGTTTTCTATCTGCCATTAGTCATAAAATTGTAACAACAAAGATTCAACATGCTTTAGCCCTGAGCGAAAACATCTGAAATAAAGTTTGCATATTACTCTAGTCAACTAAACTCTTTATTGGCAGCAGTCTTTGTAGATGACTTGCTTTGACAATGTGCCACCATACGAGGAAGGAATGAGGTTGATGCTGTCTGTCTGCTTCCTGTGGCGCAATCTTCCCTGCAGCTACATGAACTATTCAAGCAGAATGCTGCAATCCATTTTAAAATTGTTGTTTACCAAATAAAACTGATTTATCTGTTAAATGAATAATAACAAATTAAAATATGCAGAGATTCCACATACAAAATGTCATCATTTATGAGTGTCCTAAAGGTAACGTTTTCTTGACTCTTCATTGCTTTTATATTTGACCAATAATTACATAATAATTAAGGGGTGGCACAGTGGGGTTGTGGTAGAGTTTCTGCCTTACAGAGCGGGAGACCCTGATTCGAACCTGATTATGGGTGCTGTCTGTATGGAGTTTCTACATTCTCCACGTGACCTCCACGTGGGATTTCTCCGGGATACCTTGTTTCCTCCCTCACTCCAAATACATACAGTTTTGTAGGTTAATTGGCTTGCGATAATTGTAAATTGTCCCTAGTGTGTGTAGGATAGTGTTAGTGTGCGGGGATCGCTGGTCGGCGCGTGACCTCGGTGGGCCGAAGGGCCTGTTTCCACACTGTATCTCTAAAAACAGAAAAAAAATCTGATTTTTTCCCCTGAATTGTACATTTAAAAAGTCTTCAATGTTATCAAGATTCAAGACAGTCAAGAGTGTTTTATTGTCATATGTCCCGAATGGGACAATGAAATTCTTACTTGCTGCAGCACAACAGAATATGTGAATATCTAAACATTGTATATAACGGGGAAAAAAAGTAAAAGTTCAATAAATGACAAACATAGTGCAAATAACAAATAATAATATAGTCTTTTGCAGTTCAGACCTCATAGCTTATTTGTTGTGTTTAATATCCTGATGGCTGTGGGGAAGAAGCTGTTCCTGAACCTGGACGTTACAGTCTTCAGGCTCCTGTACCTTCTTCCTGATGCCAATGGTGAGATAAGTGTGTGGCCAGGATGGTGTGAGTCCTTGATGATTTTGGCTGCCTTTTTGGGGCAGCGACTACGATAGATCCCTTCGATAGTGGGGAGGTCAAAGCCGGTGATAGACTGGGCTGTGGTCACAACTTTTTGCAGTCTTTTTCGCTCCTGGACGTTCAAGTTGCCGAACCAGGTCACGATGCAATTAGTCAGAATGCTCTCGACCGGCATCTGTAGGGTTTTAGGAGAATCCTCTTCGACATGTTGAATCTCCGTAATCTTCGATGATGTGCCTTCTTTGCAATTGCATCAGTGTGCTGGGTCCAGGAAAGATCTTCTGATATATGCATGCCCAGGAATGTGAAGTTATTGACCCTTGATCGTCCCGTTGATATAAACTAGATTGTGGGTCCTCTCATTTCTATACTCTGACTCGTCCCCATCTGTGATTTGTCCAACCATAGTGGTGTCATCGGTGAACTTGATGATGGCATTCGCACTATGACCGGCTACGTAGTCATGAGTATAAAGCAGGGGGCTGAGCACGCAGCCTTGAGGTGCTCCCATACTAATTGTTACTGAGGATGAAGTGGTTTCTCCAATTCGAACAGACTGTGGTCTATGGATGAGGAAGTCGAGGATCCAATTGCAGAGGGATGCGCAGAGGTCCAGTTCCGTGTGCTTGGTAACCAGCTTGGAAGGGGTGATGGTATTAAATGCCGAGCTGTAGTCTATAAACAACAGCCTGATGTAGGTGTTTTTATTGTCCAAGTGGTCCAGTGCGGAGTGGAGAGCCAGTGAAATTGCATCTACCGTTGACCTGTTGTGGCGGTATGCAAACTGTAGTTGGTGGAGGTGCACCATAACCAACCTCTCAAAGCAGTTCATCACCACAGACGTTAGTGCCACTGGTCAATAGTCATTGAGGCATGTCACCTTACTCTTTTATTTACATCCTAAAATCAAAGGGATTTTTGGATGTAAATATAATCTGTCAAGACTTTTTGCAGTTTATAGACTCGGGTTACATAGAGAGATGTGTGGAATTTTTTGTTATTTAATTGTTTTTTGGAAAAATGAAAAAAAATGGAAATGTCAGCATTTATTGTCCAACGCCCAACTGGTCAAAACTGAGATTTCAGTTAAGAGTGAATAACGTTGTTCGACCTGGAGTCACATATAACTCAGTCTGAGTAAGAATGGACCATCTTGACGATTGAAGAAGGGTCCTGACCCGGAACGTCACTGCTGCAGTAAATTCTGAAAATTATAAGCAAGATGAGTAGTTTAAAATATGGAATACAATTTGCTCTCACAGAAATTTGTACAAAGAAGTATATCTATATTACTAAAAGTCTGATCTTGACCGCTTTTGGCCCACTGTGCTGCAATTTTCAAGAGAACGCCGCCACCTACGGCCGTCATTTTTGGCCACTTCGCTCAGAGCCCCCCTCCGCCTTCCGGGACCAGAGGATTTTTCCCATCGATGAAAAATCAGAGAGATATTAATGTTTCTTTTTAATTCTCTCTGCTGCCCCAGCTGGAGGGATGGGGAGGGACTATAAAACCAGGAAGTGGTGTGCCTCACTCAGTCTCTGCAAGATGGAGGAAGCCAGAGGTTCAGATCTCTCTGAGCTCTGAATAACACTGAACACATGTATACTCAACTGTGAGTGCCTTTAATGTGGTTTGAAAATGAAAATATGGTTGGTTTGAAATAAAAAGGCACTGCCTGCAAATGGTTGTTTGGGGGGTTTGGGTTGAAGTAAAAAGGCACTGCCTGCAAATGATTGTTTGGGGGGTTTGGGTTGAAGTGAAAAGGCACTGCCTGCAAAAGGTTGTTTGGGGGGTTTGGGTTGAAGTAAAAAGGCACTGCATGCAAATGGTTGTTTGGGGGGTTGTGTCGAACTAAAAAGGCACTGCCTGCAAATAGTTGTTTGGGGGGTTTGGGTTGATGCAAAAAGGCACTGCCTGCAAATGGTTGTTTGGGGGGTTTGGGTTGAAATGAAAAGGCACTGCCTGCAAATGGTTGTTTGTCTAAACTTGACAATTTCCTGTTTGCACTATATTGATTTTAGGTAAAACGCTATCACTTACCGCTGTGATTTTTGGCCATCTTACTCAGTTCCCCTCCGCTCATCAGGTGCAGAGGATTCTTCCCATCAATGAAAAACAAAAGTGTTATTAGTGTTTAAAAAATGTTGAGATTCTCTCTCCTGTCAATCACGCCATGAAGGCCACACCTTTTCCTGTGGGAAGGGGAGGGACTATAAAACCCGAAAGTGTGGGTGTGGCTCGGTCTATGCATGATGGGGGGAGGGTGAGGTCACGACTCTGTCTGAGCTGTGAATCAACTGAACCCACTGAATGTCTACTAAACTGTGAGTGTGGTGTTTTGTGTGGTTTTATTGTGGTTTCATCCTGCTTGAAATAGTATGAAACTGCATTTGAATGTGGTGGCCTTGCACCCTGCATGAAATGGTATGAAACTGCATTTGAATGTGGTGTTGTTGCACCCTGCATGAAAGGTATGAAACTGCATTTGAATTTGATGACCTTGCACCCTCCTTGAAATGGTATGAAACTGCACTTGAATTTGGTGGCCTTGCACCCTGCTTGAAGTGGTTGGAAACTGCACTTGATTTCAGTGGCCTTGCACCCTGCTTGAAGTGGTAGGAAACTGAACCTGAATTTGGTGGCCTTGCACCCTGCTCGAAGAGGTAAGAAACTGGACTTGAATTTGGTGGCCTTGCACTCTTCTTGAAATGGTAGGAAAATGGATTTGAATTTGGTGGCCTTGCATTCTGCTTGAAATGGAATTTCAAGGAATAGTCGTGAGAGAACTGCCAGCCCACCAGCCGTGAGTGAGCTGCCAGCACATCAGGCTTGAGGGACTGAGCTGCCACCCCAAGAATCCATTTGGCCCACAATGTCCATACTAGCCTTCTGGAGACCAGTAGTCCCTGCAGCCAACAACACCCATACCAGCGCTCCAGAAAGCCCCCCCCCACCACCACTGGCCACCAATATTGGAATTGGTGGAGAGGTGGAATATTGCATCGGGGGACCAGCCCTCCCGTGTGAACATGGGACCCAACGGGTCCCACTTAGTCTAGTATATATACATATTTTTAATTCACCTTGCTTTTCTTGACACATGAGCAGATGATATGCCTTCATGCCTTCAGGTTAAGGAAAGTCAAACAGCAGACTGTTTTTTGGGAACCCAATCCCCTCCCACCCCCCCTCCCCCGAAAAGCTGTGGGTCACCTGTACCCTCCATTCCCACTGCAGACTTATTAAGGCATTATAAACAGTCAGCATAATAGCCCAGAATTTTTGCTGACATGCAAATTATCTAAGCTTGCTGAATGCCTTTGGATTTACCTGACTTGCTTCCCTGCGATAGACACAAAATGCTGGAGTAACTCAGCAGGTCAGGAGAAAAGGAGAAGGTGACGTTTTGGGTCGAGACCTTTCTCTCGAGACAGAGAGTCAGGGGAATGGTGATCTAAAGATATTGAAAGGCACAAAGTGTTATAGATGAGGGATTGGGAGAATGGAAGTCATTGAAGAGAAGAAGTGAGTGTGAGGTGTCTTGGACATAGGTTGTGAGGAATAGATCAGAGAGGGCAAGATGGAGTCGATGTATGTGGAAATTATTTCAGTGGGACAGGAGCAGGCAGAAACAATGGGACTGCCAGGGCTGTTTTGTTTATGGATTTTTAACTAATTTTAACTCAAAAATGTTGTTAATTATTTAACTGTTTAAATTAAGCAAAATTGAAACACACATTATTAACTGAAAGTCTAACCCAAAGCTTTAAAGGAACTTCATGAACTCTCAAGGTGTAAAGATCTATTCAGACGATGTGAGATGAAAATGGGAAGAGTGAATATAAGGCTTCAATAACAAACATTGTAAATCAGATAGGATTAATGAAAACAAACTGCAAGAAAGAAAAGCATTTATATGGTGCATATTACTTGCTCAAAGCATTCAGACTGATGAAACGTGTTAAATCTGTGTTCACAACTCGAGCTGAACGCAAATTCCAACAAACATTAATGACATAATTGACCAAATAATCTGAACTGCGAGTGAGTAGGTTGAAGGATGAATGTTGGCAGGATACCAGTGGATATTCATGTTCAATAAATGTTTTACTCTCTTCACCATAAAGGTCAGAGGCAGCCTCAGTTCTAGTATCACATTGGAAAGACGAGGCCATGAACACTGATGTGTCCAGTCCGTGCTGTACTGAGGTGCCAACCTTAATTAGGCACTCAATTTCCTGGAGTACAATTTGGAAATAAGACTCTCCAACGCACAGTTGTGAGAATGATCACTAAACTATTGATGGCATCTTGAAAGTTGATTTTTGAATACTGATTTCATTGCTTCTAATTTGCTCTAAATAATCAACTATACCATCTGTAAAATAATACATTCTATTCAAACTGCACGTACACATTCAATTCCATTTGGCCATTATTAAACATTTTAAATTTTAATAGGAAAATGTTGATTAATGTTGATAGGAAAACTTGTAAATTCCAATCTGCCTTCAAATCTGATAGTGTTTCGTTGAAATGCTGTTTGCACAGGTCGTTTTAAATTCAGCAAAATAATATGACATCTACTTGATACACCTTGAACGAGTACATGTGTACGTTTTCAATCTTATTTGTTAAATGGACTTTTGACCTTGAATTCAATGACACAGGCAGTAAGTTGTATTCTCTGCCACATTTTATTCCGAGCAATTGATCATATCAAATTAGTAACTTAATGGAATATGACAGTTAGTTTAGTTTAGTTTAGAGAGATACAGTGCGGAACCAGGCCTTTTAGCCCACCGGGTCCGCGCCGACCAGCGATCCCTGCATATTAACACTTTTCCTCTTATCTGACACCCTTTTGTCTATTTTTCATCCTTAGCTTTTGTCACTTGCTCCATCCTTCTGCCAACCACATTATCCCCCCACACCTGTAACAACCTGTTACATGCCAGGCTTTGACAACCCCCCTACCCCACTTTTCCAGTATAGTTACATTGGCTTCCATTCAACACCCACCAAATTGCCCAGTTATGTCCTGTTCAAATCCAATCTAACCAAGTACCACCCAATGATTCAACTCTTAATCATTAGCAATATGTTAATGACAGTGCTATTGTCTTATTTGGGTTTTACCGAGACCTCTCTGTTCCAGATCTTATCACAGCATTGGTTTAAATGTTGGTTCAGAATTTGTAGAAATTGGTGGCTTAATCTCTGCACCACCAATGCTCCGTGGCTACAGTGTGAACAATCCATTGAAGTTATTTGTCCAGGATAACCCCACAGCACAGACCCACAAACACTGGAGATTACAAATAGCATTCAGTAGAAGACCCCATCAAAGCATGCCGGAAGTCTGAAGAAGGGTCTCGACCCAAAACGTCACCCATTCCTTATCTCCGGAGATGTTACTCCAGCACTTTGTGTCTACCACATCAAAACATGCAGACAATCGTTTTGCCAAGGGACTCTGTAACCTGCGGGACAGCAATGTAATCATAAATACACACACAGGGCTGATCCAGCTGTGCCATAGGCTTTATTGGTGGAAAATAGAAAAAAATACATGGGTTAACAAAGACTTAGCATATAAAGGTCATCAGATTGGTAATTGGAGACTGTTGTACTAACATTTCAATGCTAATACCATAAAGATTATGTTTTAGAATCTATACGTTCGACATCCCGTTTCTTAAAGGATGTTCTTTTAGGAAGGAGATGAGGATGAATTTCCGAGGGCGGTGAATCTGTGGATTTTTTTGCAACAGAAGGTTGAGAGACCAAGTCAGTGGATATATTTAAGGCAGAGACAGATAGATTCTCGATTAATACGGGTGTCAGAGGATATGGGGAGAAGGCAGGAGAATGGGGTTAGGAGGGAGAGACAGATTAGCCATGATTGAATGGCGGAGTAGACTCAATGGGCCGAATGGCCTAATTCTACTCGTATCCCTTATGATCTTATGATATAATGATCTTATACATGACCAGAACTACTCCTTATAAAGTGGAATTATTGGCTTGGAGGGCAGATCTAACACATAGAAGTGTGGAGGCTCAGCAGTTAAAAATACAACACACATTTCAGCCAACCTGCATACAGGAAAGTTATGAGGATAAAGGTGAATAACCTGAATAAAGGTGAGGACAGACATAATATAGGACTGACGCTCTAAGTGTTAAAAATGTTTGCTTGAGCAGTTGTTGTAAATAGTATGGAAAATTTACATTTATTCAAGACTCTGCTGAGACTTCAACACTAAAATAAATAATACAAACAGTCAAAAAGTGCGAGGGCAAGCTCTGAAGGGAAATCTAGATAAATGCAGTTGAAGTTGCACATGCACAATTTACAATGTTAATACAAGCAGAACTTCTGCTACCCAGATAATTACCGTCCAAATAAATGATGCATGAGTCTCTCCACAATGCCCGGCACCCTGAACTGACTGGTGCACACCAGTAATTTATTCATGGAATCTGGTATTTGCAAGTAAAAAACAGCCATCAACAAGGGATAGAGAGTCAGCAACTGGCGATATCATTTAATACCAGCTAGCTGCTTTGTAGCAATGATAGCGGAGGTCACAGGTTGTGAATCTGTAAAGGACCTACATCATCCTCAAGCTGAAAGGGACTATTGAGCCCCTGTCGGTCCATACCATTATAGCCACCTACCTTAATTATGCCAATAAATCGATCTCGCACAGGCTGCAGTGCATTGATTGCACTGCACCATGGAAACAGTATGTTCTGTCTGCGCAGATGTAAGTTGAATATGTTACAACTTACAATCATGCACATATTCAACATAAGCCATCTCCTCTTTCACAGAGCATTGCTTACTTGGGAACTGAAACCGAGTCAACAGCAACATTAAAAGCAGGAGTCTGATGAGTACATTAGGACTTTAGAAAATGAGCTGGAGCAATCATATAGCCCATCAAGCACACTATGCATCCAATAAGATAATGGCTGCTCCAGTTCTTTGTCATTTTTGCACTCAAATCCTATTATCGCCTTATCCCTATTTATCCGCCTCAAAGCTGAATATCCAATGCCCTTTTCAAGTAGAACATTCAAAGGAGTTCAAACTCTCTTCACAATGAAATCTCTCTTTATTTCATAGAAACGTAGAAAATAGGTGCAAGAGGAGGCCATTCGGCCCTTTGAACCAGCACCGCCATTCATTGTGATTATGGCTGATCGTCCCCTATCAATAACCCGTGCCTGCCTTCTCCCCATATCCCTTGACTCCACTAGCCCCTGGAGCTCCATCTAACTCTCTCTTAAATCCATCCTGTGATTTGGCCTCCACTGCCCTCTGTTGCAGGGAATTCCACAAATTCACAACCCTCAGGGAGAAAACGTTTTTCTCACCTCATTCTTAAATGACCTTCCCTTTATTTCAGTTAACTGGCTGGTCATTTATCTTAAGGCTACACACCTTAATTCCAAATCCCTGCATCACAGGAATCAATATAGTTTGAGTCTGAAGAAGGGCCTCGACCCGAGATGTGATCAGTCTGAATAAGGGTCTCAACCCCAAAATGTCACCCATTCCTTAACTCCAGAGATGCTGCCTGTCCCTCTGAATTACTCCAGCATTTTGTGCCTGTCAATATAGCGAATTTATAGAATAAATTTTCAGCATGTTGAAAGATTTTCCGCAAGTAAAAATTGGTCGGCATGATTCTTTTTAACTCTTAGTGCAGTGGTGGGGTCGCTATTTAGTTACAGGCAATCGAGGGCAGCCGTAGGCAATCTCCTTCGCTGACCGGGCGTTTTGATTGGCTCATTGGAGCTTTAAGGACCTTGGAAAACCTACCGGTAGGTAAAATGCCTGCTAAACCTTATTATCTATCTATCTATATTACTAAAAGTCTGATCTTGACCGGTTTTGGCTTTTTGTGCTCCGATTTCCGAGAGTACGCCGCCACCTACAGCCGTCATTTTTGGCCACCTCGCTCAGAGCCCCCCCGCCGCATACTCCCCCCCCCCCCCCCCCCCCCCCCCCCCCCCCCCAGATATTAATGTTTTTACAAAATTCCCCATTCTCTCTGCTGCCCCTGCTGGAGGGAGGGGGGGACTATAAAACCAGGAAGTGGTGCGCCTCAATCAGTCTCTGCTAGTGGTGTGCCTCAATCAGTCACCCCTCAAGTCGTGTGCCTCAATCAGAGCTCTGAATGACACTGACTAATGTCTACAGCACTGTGAGTACCCTTAATTTGGTTTGCAAATGAAAATATGGTTAGACGTAAAAAAGCACTGCCTGCAAATGGTTGTTTGGGTTTGGGTTGAAGTAAAAAGGCACTCTCTCTCTCCCCCCCTCCCTCCCTCTCCTCTCGCCCCCTCTCCTCTCGCTCCCTCTCCTGTCGCCCCCCTCCTCTCCTCTCCCCCCCTCCCCTCCCCCCCCTTCTCCCCTCCCTCTCCCCTCCTTTCCCCCCCCCCCTCCTCCCCCCCCCCCCTCCTCCCCCCCCCCCCCCTCTCCTCGCCCCCCCTCCCCCGCCCCCCCCCCCCCTCTCAGCACTCCTCGCCCCCCCACTCCTCCTCGCCCCCCCCTCTCCTCTTCCCCCCCCCTCTCCTCTCCCCCCCCCCTCCTCCCTCTCTCTCTCCCCCTCCCCTCTTAGTGTGTGACGTTGCATGCCGCCTCTCCCCCCACAACCGCACGTTGGGCGAACAGACCCAACGGGTCTGCACTTGGTCTAGTACTTCTTAAAAGTGTCTCCACTCCTTCTCTCCCCCTTCTCTCTGCTTCTCCTCCCCCCTCCCCCCCCCCCCCCCCCTCCTCTGGGCTCTCTAAAGGACTTACCGTAACTGTGCCAGCCATCTTTCACCTTCCTCTGTGTGAATTACAGACAGCGCTCCCCCACTTTCCCTGGCCCCCGCCTTTGCAATGTGTTTATGTGCGGTCAGTCGATCCAGCTCGCGGTTTCAACGCGGACGTTCGATCCAGCTTGAGGTTTTCCAGGCGAGTGCCCTCGAGCTTGAAGGTCGAAGCCACTCTTCTGAAATCGCGGGTTAGGTCGCCGCAGTGGGACAGCCTCTTAACACTAAGAGGCTTTAAAGGTTTTATTGAAGACCACCATTCAGGACTTGATGTGATAGGATGTCAGATCCATTGGTTGTAAGATAGTTTAGTGCTGCCTGTTTTTGTTTTGGCTTTGCACACGTGTAGGTTCATCCAATTGGCTCCTGTTTTGATGCTGTTGTCAGCTTGCCTTTTCAACCTCATTGAAACAGAGTTGTTACCTCTGCTCAATAGTGATGGCAGTACGGGGTATATGATCTGGCATTGCTTGCAGGTGATCATCCAGATACTTTGTCAATGGAAAATGGTTGTTCTTTCATCAACCACCCTTTAATCAGTGTGTTCCTGTCCTCCAACAAACTCTTAGTGCAAAATATTCCTCAATTTCTTTCTAATTCTTCTTTGTTTGTGATATATATGGTTAGTAAGTTCGTAGACGACCCTAAAATTGGTGGAGATGCTGAGATTGAGGAAAGCTGCATAAAGATACAACGAGTTTAGATCAGTCACAGCTATGGACAGAAACATGGGAGATGGAGTTTAATCTGGGCATGTGTGGAGTGCTACACCTTACCAGGTCGAATGTGCAGGGAAAGTATACAATTAGTGACTAGAAACGTAACAGCATAGATGTACAGCAGGATCTTGGGGGCTTCTCCCATAGCTCCGTTAAATTGGCAACACAAGTGGATTGAGTAGTAGAGAAGGCATATGGTATGCTTGCCTTTATTGGTTACGACATTGAGAATAAGAGTTAGTAATCGTGTCGCAGCTTTATAAAAGTTTGATTAGGCTGCATTTGGAGTTTTGTGTGCAATTTTCATCATCCCATTACAGGAAGGATGTGGAGGCTTTGGAGAGTGTGCAGAGGAGGCTTACCGGAATACTGCATGGATTAGAGCATATTAGCAATGAGGAGAGGTTAGACAAACATGGGTAGACACAAAATGCTGGAGTAACTCAGTGGGACAGGCAGCATCCCCGGGGGGAAAGAATGGGTGACATTTCGGATCTAGAGCATTGCAGGTTAAGGGGAGACCTGATAGAACCATCGTCATCCTGGCAATCCCTCGAGGTCGAGGATGATGGTCTACATTCTGTTGTTTTTATGGACTCTCAGGTGGCTTATGAGTCCAATCCTGGCTTTGAAAGTTCTTCGGCGTTCAGGACAGGTAATTCCAGATGGCAGATTAAGCTTTGGTTGTTGCTGCCTCTCTTTCTGTTTTCTTCTCTTTTCTTCTAATTCTGCACATCTCTTGGCTTCGAAGGTCGCTGTTCCTTCTTCGTTGATGGTTCGCCAGAGTTTCCTGTCCTTGGCATTGGTTTCCCAATTGTCGATGCCGATTCCACATTTCTTCATGCTGGCTTTTAAGGTGTCTTTGAATCTCTTCTTTTGTCTGTTTTACGTTTGCCTTCTTTAAACTGGACGTAGACGGTTTGCTTTGGTACACGCTCGTCTTCCATCCGAACGACATGACTGACCCATCTTAGTTGGTTCTTGATGACGAAGGCTTTGATGCTAGATGTTTTCATTTCATTCAGCACGCTGACGTTGGTTCTTGTCTTCCCAACTGATATTTAAGCTGCTGCGAAGACATCGTTAATGGAACTTTTCAAGTGTTTTCAGATTATATAACCATATAACCATATAACAATTACAGCACGGAAACAGGCCATCTCGGCCCTACAAGTCCGCACCGAACAACTTTTTTTCCCTCAGTCCCACCTGCCTGCACTCATACCATAACCCTCCATTCCCTTCTCATCCATATGCCTATCCAATTTATTTTTAAATGATACCAATGAACCTGCCTCCACCACTTCCACTGGAAGCTCATTCCACACTGTTGCCACTCTCTGAGTAAAGAAGTTCCCCCTCATATTACCCCTAAACTTCTGTCCCTTAATTCTCAAGTCATGTCCTCTCGTTTGAATCTTCCCTATTCTCAAAGGGAAAAGCTTGTCCACATCAACTGTGTCTATCCCTCTCATCATTTTAAAGGCCTCTATCAAGTCCCCCCCTTAACCTTCTGCGCTCCAGAGAATAAAGACCTAACTTATTCAACCTATCTCTGTAACTTAGTTGTTGAAACCCAGGCAACATTCTAGTAAATCTCCTCTGTACTCTCTCTATTTTGTTGACATCCTTCCTATAATTGGGCGACCAAAATTGTACACCATACTCCAGATTTGGTCTCACCAATGCCTTGTACAATTTTAACATTACATCCCAGCTTCTATACTCAATGCTCTGATTTATAAAGGCTAGCATACCAAAAGCTTTCTTTACCACCCTATCTATATGAGATTCCACCTTCAAGGAACTATGCACGGTTATACCCAGATCCCTCTGTTCAACTGTATTCTTCAATTCCCTACCATTTACCATGTACGTCCTATTTTGATTTGTCCTGCCAAGGTGTAGCACCTCACATTTATCAGCATTAAACTCCATCTGCCATCTTTCAGCCCATTTTTCCAAATGGCCTAAATCACTCTGTAGACTTTGGAAATCCTCTTCATTATCCACAACACCCCCTATCTTGGTATCATCTGCATTGGTATGTTGCGTTGGTATGTTGTCCAGGTGTCTGATGCATGCAGGAGCGTTGGAATCACCACTGCCTTGTACACTAACATTTTGGTGTCTGTTCGGATGTCACGATTATGAAAGACTCTCGTTCGAAGACAAACTATAAAAAATTACTAAAGGCATAGGTCGGGTAGATGGTGAGAACCAGAGTGGAAATATCAAAGACTAAAGGGGATAGCTTTACGGTTGGAGGGGGATGTTTAAAAGAGATGTGCAGGGTGGGGTTATTTTACACAGAATGGTGGGTGCCTAGAACACGCTGCCAAGTGTGGTGGTATAAACAGATGCAATAGTGACATTTAGTACACATGGATTTGCAAAGAATAAACGCATATGGATCACATACAGGCAGAGGAGATGAACCTGACTTCATGTTCAGCACAGACATTCTGGGCGGAAGGATCTGTTCTTGTGCTGCACCGTTCTACAATTTATGTTCCATGTACCATTTAGCATCATCCTATTCCACTCACTGTTGTCCCCTCTGCTAACTAACTGATTATGGATGCTTGCTCTGTCGTCTCTTGTTTTGCACTAAGTGGAGGCTTTGGGAGATTCTTCAGCATAGAGATTGCTGGAACAATTGAAAATAATGACTGAGGTATTGACACCAATATGCTATAAATAGTGACTTGGCATGTTTCGAAACACAACTGGATTAAATCATGAGGAAAACGCAGCAAATATTGTGGAATTGTGCAATCACTGGTCAACATTCAGCAGACTGCAGCATCCTGCCTGCAGAAGTGGCAAAACAGGCCGGTGGTTGCCAAGGAAACAGTCAGCACATATCTCCGAGCAATTCATAAGAAAGCTTACAAAGTGAGCAGGCTTCCACTGCTAGGATGACAAGTTATTCTTGGAACACAAGCTGGACGGTTAAAGGCAGACAATATGGCAAATTATTTTCCTCTAAGAATCGCTCGAAGCACCGCAGCATAAATCTACATCTATTAGTTCCAATGGGATATGAACTATAAGTGGTAAATAGGAAAGACTGTGGTTTTCATTTACAATGGGAACATTGGACAAACTTAGATTGTTTTCTCTGGTGTATCGGAGGTTGAAGGGAGACCTGATAGAAGTGCATCAAATTATGAGAGGCGTAGGTAGGGGAGAGAGTCAGAACCAGGGTGGAAATGTCAAGAACCACAAGGGATAGCTTTAGGGACACAGGGAATTTTTAAAGGAGATGTGCGGGGCAGGTTTTTTTCGACACAGAGTGATGGGTGCCTGGAACATGATGACAGGGGTGGTGGTATCACCAGATAGAATAATAGCAGCATAGACACAAAATGCTGGCGAAAATAACTCAGCGGGACAGGCAGCATCTCTGGATAGAAGGAATGTGTATCTATCTTGGGTGTAAACCAGCATCTGTACTTTCCTTCCTACACATAGTAGCAGCATATTTGGCCAAATCGTCCTGCCAGTGTTTGGTCACCCACACTTAACGCTGACACAGGAGTTATGAACTGCAGGCGTATCTTTTTATGTTTCTCCTGGTGCCAATTTGTTGGCAAGTGGTGTCTTCATCCTAAATGGCAGGTCCCTGTGGAGCGGTGAAGCATGTGGGATGAATGTCAAAGGATGCTGTTCATGCAGCCACAAGGCAGCTGAAATGCTGCAATTTTTAGACAGCCGACTTCACCATTCCCAGAAGGGGACTAGTTCATCATTCATGCAATTGTTGGTCAGAAAAAGAAAATGCAATGATGGCTCCAGTTCTAGTGAAGGCATCACTGCCATAACCCTTCTACATAGTACATTTAAGTTTCCTTATATTTATGCTGTTTAGTTTAGTATAGTATAGAAATACAGTGTGGAAACAGACCCTTCAGCCCAACCGACCAACGATCCGTGCACATTACCAATCCCCGCACATTAATACTATCCTACACACACCAGGGACAATCCTTTACATTTATACCCAGCCAATTAACCTACAAATTGGGAGGAAAACCGAAGATCTCAGAGAAAACCCATGCGGTCACGGGGTGAACGTACAAGCTCCATACAGACAGCACTCGAGGTCGGGATCGAACCCGGGTCTCCGACGCTGCAAGTGCTGTAAGGCAGCCTATGATCTGCAGCCGCAGATCCATGGATTTCTTGACCTGCTTTAGTACACTAAGTGATAATTACTACTGCACTACTGCTAAAAATAATTTCCTTGATGTTTTGGATTGTATTTGCCTGAAGATCTATAAATAATGAAAGTCTACTGGGAAGAAGTATACAAAAGTCATTTAGAACAAAATAAGTATCTCACGCAGCAGTATGGGACTGGCAAGTGAACAGAGCATTGCAATCAAAAGAAAACATGGTGGAGACACTCAGATCAGGCTGCATCTGTGGAAAGATAAACAAAGAAAATGTTTCATCGCCAAGATCTTTTTGCCTCGAAGAACATTTTAGGCTGATCTTTTGGACCTGAAACATTGGAGGTTCTTTCTCCACAGGTATCGTCAGACCTGCCGAGTGTTTTGAACATTTTCTGGTTTTATTTCAGATTTCAAGCAAATGCAGTTTTCAATAATTTCATTTCAGGGTAGACTTTGGTGTTGCAATTTGGTGGCAGGCTTTCACCTGGTGAAATAATGTACAACAAATTGAAGTGTTTTAACAATGTTTTTTTTAAACGATAATAATAATGAAAATGATAAGATATATTTATATTTATATTCACATTATCCTCCAGCACATTTCTCAGACTGCTTCACATGCAGTAGATTTTATGAAGTGCAGCAAATCTTGTTATGCACATACATTCCATAAATAGCTAAGGCTATCTGTTTGAAACAGTGCTGACTGAGATTAAAAACATGGTCAGAATACTAAGAGAATGACATGGTATCTTTAATGCCCACCTGAAAACATCTACCGTTTAAAATGTGTACCAAAAACAATTATTTATTCATTAATTTCTATATATGGGATTGTAAAACGGGCCCTGAAGTTCATTTTTAGAAAAGACACAAAGTGCTGGATTAACTCAGTGGGTCAGGCAGCATTTCTGGAGAATATGGACAGGAGCAATATTCATGGTGGGAACAATATTAATATTTTGTTTTGGGACAGGACCATTCTTCAGGCTGAAGTTTAGTTGTATTTGCAATGTGGTCAAATTATTATCTTACAAATAAGTAAAAATCAGCGTTTCATATTTTAATTAGGTCAACCGGTGAATTATAAGATTGGTTTAAACCTCCAGAGTATGAATATGCATCGGCAGCAACAAAGATGAGGTCCTGAAGGCAGAGACTAAGGATGTTGTAAAGAGGTTTCAAAGCAGTTCCTCAACAATAGTGATATTTGGTTTACTATCTGAGCTGTACGTTCGTGAATGCAGAAATAAAAACGCCCAGATAAACAGGGCTAATATCCTCACGGGAGAGTTTGCTGGTCGTTTTAGAGAGTGTTTAAATTAGTGCAGCAGAGAGTGGGAGCCTTAGTGTAGAATCAGAAGAGAGTAGAAGGCAGAGACTACACTGCTAGACTATGATGGTGGGAGTGAAATGAGGAGCAGAAGGCAGTGGTGCAGCTTATAGAGCTGCTGCCTCACAGCATCGGAGACCCAGATTTAATCTTCACCTCAGGTGCCGCCTATGTGGAGTCTGCATGTTCTCCCTCTGACTTTTCATCAGCTGCTCCGAGACATCCCAAAGACGTGCAGGTTGATAGTTTAATTGGCTGCTATAAATTGCCCTTTGAGTCTAGGTGAGTGATCGAATCTGGGGGGAAATCAATGACAATATAGAGAGAATAATGTTGGATAGTATAAATAGTAGTTGATGGTCAGTGTGAACTCAATGGGCCAAAAGGTCTGTTTCCATTCAGTATTTCTCTCTCTCTCTCTCATGTATAACAGTGCACCTGCAAATAGAGTCAGAGATAACAAAATGTCCAAGGTAAAATAAAATAAAAATACATTTGGGAAGGCAGTTCATAACTGATTATCTCAGTAAAATAGAAATGATATAACTAAATGTAGTTTCCTCTGCACTTATGTAAACATGTGATGTATGATAAATGGTCAAAATGTTCAAGAGTTACCCATACTTGTGGCCATGTGGGAATATGATGCAGTGTCCAATGCAGAAGCTTGGATCAAAAGGATACAGGATTGGGCATTACCATCCCATGGTCTAGGCATAAGCTCAGGGGCGACCACGCCTTTGCGGTTGCAGCTCCTAGACTGTGGAACAGCATCCCTCTTCCCATCAGAACTGCCCCCTCCATTGACTCTTTTAAGTCGAGACTTATGTATTTATGTATGTACTTAATCTATGAACCACTATTGTATAACGTTAGTACCTCCACCAATGTAAAGCACTTTGGCCAACGAGAGTTGTTTTTTAAATGTGCTATAGAAATAAAAGTGACTTGACTTGACTTGATATTCCTGGACACAAATTGTACAGAAGAAGAGAGGAGAGGGTAGCAATGTTAATTTAAGAAAATGTTACAGTGCTGGAGAGAGAATGGCAGAGAGAGGTCAAAGACAGTCAAGATACAACTACATCCACAAGGAAAGATATACCCAGAGAACAACTGTACCCAAATGTGTAGGAAGGAATTGCAGATGCTGGTTTCCACCGAAGATAGACATGAAGCGCTGGAGTAACTCAGTGGGACAGACAGCATCTCTGGAGAGAAGGAATGGGTGACACTTCTTCAGACTGTCATGGGAGTGGGTGGTACAGAGATAAATGTAAAATTGGGGACAGTAAAACTGGTAGGAGAACTGGGAAGGGAGAGGGAATGGAGAGAGAGGGAAAGCAAGGGCTATTTGAAGAACTGTACCCACATGCTCCCCAATCTTGTGCTTTGTATTTTTGATTTAGTACTCGTACAAGTTTAAATGAAAATGAAGAACAATAAAATTGAAATAAATGAGATGAAATACATTAAATATCATTAGAATCATCTTGGTTCTTAATCGTGAATGATCACTTTCTAAATTTGGATTTTCTAAAATATCGAGGTTTATGTTCATTTACAAAAGTTAAATTATTCCCAAGCTCAACCCAATTTATACCACCTTACCCGTCAGCAACTGAAGAGATCGTTGTTAGAAAGCAGCACATTACAATCAAAGGAGATTTAACACTATAATTCTTCAAATGCATAATCGCATCTAAAAGTAATTCTAAGGCAGTCTTGATTAGAAGGTAAACACAAAATGCTGGAGTAACTCAGCGGGACAGGCAGCATCTCTGGAGAGAAGGAATGGGTGACGTTTCAGGTCGAGACCCTTCTTCCTCCAAGTCTTAGACCAAACAATATTTTTTTTCTATTCCAAATGCCTTGTCATTGAAAACCCTGCATCCACCTGCATTCAGGTCATCCAGCATTCCACAGCATTAGACCCACAGTCTGCTAAAGGAAACATTCTGGGAATTGGCGATAATATTCTGAACCTATCAGCAAGTTGTTGTAATCAATTGCCGCAAAACTGACAAGAAAAGACAATCTGATTGATTTACTTTTGAATGAGTGTTTGCAGGACTTCTATCACAAGTAAAAGATCACAACCATTTGCAATAACTTTCCCTTTCCTTATACTTGTGGGATTTTTGATGATGCTGTAGTCAGAAAAATCAGCATTAAAAATTGTCCCATGATAATAATTTTGTTTTATGGCAATTTCAATATGAACAGCCTAAATGAAAATATTTTAATTAATAGTTTATCCAGTAGGTCAGCCATGATTGAATGGTGGAGTGGTGGGCTGAATGGCCTAATTCTGCTCCTATACCTTATGAGCTTATAACTACAGGAAACAGTGTGCTTTAGAACTTTAACTGTGGTCAATATAAATATTAGCCTGAAGACACAAGGAACATGCAGATGCTGGAATCTTGAGTGAATAACAACTCTGTAGGTGAGGCAACATCTGTGGAATGAATGGACAGACAACGTGTTGGGCGGGTAAGCATCTTCAGACTGATGGGGGGGGGTGGGGGAGGAAGCTGGAAATGATGGGGAAGGTGGGCAAAGCCCGTTCGTGATAGATGGAGGGGGGAATTATTAGTAAATAGGTTGTGATAAAATCTAGAGGTGAAAAGAAGGCAACAGGTGTCAGATATGGAAAGAAGAGGAGGAACGAAATCTAAAGCTAGAGGCAGGAATATGGGTGGTGGGGAAAGGGATCAGAATGGGAGGGGTTAAAAGGAAAATATAAAATCTGGTGATGGGAGATGAGCCTACAGTGGATGGGAAAGGAGCAGGATGAGTAAAGTAACTGAGTGGGACAGGCAGCATCTCTGGATAGAGGAATGTTTTAGTTCGAGACCCATCTTCAGTCACTCATTCCTTCTCTCCAGAGATGCTGCCTGTCCCGCTGAGTTACTCCAGCATTTTGTGTTTATCCTCACTGTAAACCAGCATCTGCAGTTCCTTCCTGCACAGAGTGAGTAGAGTTGTGGGAGATGGTGGGAGAAGGCAGGAGAAAGAGTGGAGGTTATTACATGAAATTGGAAAAAATAATATTTTGAGGTGCCGTTCCTCAAAAGTCTCAAGAAGGGGTCCCGACTTGAGACGTCATCTGTCCATTCTCTCCACAAATGCTACCTGGCCTGCTAAGGTCATCCAGCACTTTATTTTTTACTCATAAAGACAAGCCTTTCAAGCATGTGTAATCGTGGCCATTGTATGTGCATTGTTACCTTGCTTGGTTTTAGTGTTCAAAGCCAGCTGCCATTGTTAAAGAACTGCTACAGTTACAGATGTTTTCTAATCACTGCCTTGATGCCACTTTCCATGTGTCGAAGACTTTCTAGTGTTTTTTATGGATGGCCTTCCAAGTAATTCTTTAATCGCATTGCAAAGAACAGTTACATGCATGCAGCTTTAAAACCAGGCATGCCTGCAATTTCAGACTTTGCTTGGCTTCTCGTATTATTTTTCAGTTATGTCTCCTCTTGTGTGGCCACAAGATTCCTCCCTGCATGTATATTTTAACAAAAGTAAAAGATCGCAACCATTTGCGATAACATTCCCTTTTCTTATATGTGTGGATACTTTGATGATGGGCTTTGACTCAGGAAGTGGCTAGCCCAGGTAAGAATGCCCGATTTCCCTTTCTTAAGGCCTTCAGTAAAAGAGATAATATTTGAATACATTCCGATAGCTTGGGTGGCACGGTGGCACAGCAGGTAGAGCTGCTGCCTCACAACACTAGAGACCCAGGTTCGATCCTGATCTCGGTTGCTGTCCGTGTGGAGTTTGCACATTCTCTCTGTGACCACATGGGATCCCTGTCAGTGCTCAGTATCTTCCCACATGACAAAAACGATGGGTTCGTAGATTAATTGGCCTATGTAAATTGCTCCTAGGGTGCAGGGAGTGGATACGAAAATGGGATCACATGGGACTATTGTGAATGGGTGATTGAAGTCTGGCATGAACAGTGTCTGGAGGCCTTTAATGTTCAATCAAGTTCCATGGCCCCCATTACTGATACTGGCCATATATTTTAACAATATGTTTTTGGATCATTAATCCAGTAATACTGAATAACCACTACATCATGTACACAATCTAAAGAGCATCTTTCATAAATGTAACATGTCCAAAGTGCATTAAAATTGCAATTCCTATATTAAAATTGTGAATGCATTGGTCAATTTGCATCCCACAGTGCGCAACAAGGGAAAAGCCAGATAATGTGTTTTCCTGACATGAGGAATACATATAGGGTAGGAGATCACAAAGAAGTACTCTGCTCTTTTTTCAGAATAGTGCCTTGAAATATTATACTTTCGTTGGTGAGGAGAGTTGGAGTCTCAGTTTAATGCTTTACTCAAAGCTCGGTAACTCCAACAGTTACTTCCCTTGGCTCCAGAATAGCAGTCTTGATCTTATGCTCAGATCTACAGAGTGGACTATGAACTGAATGCTCTCATGCAGCCAGATCAAGAATTCAATAAACGGATTAGCAGAACGATCATCTTTCAAAATCAATGGAAATGCAATAAACACTTTACACAAAGTCAAAATCTTTTCTTTCCATTATTATCTATAATAAACATATAGATAATCGAAAAGCAATTCTAATATTGAACATAGACTCTTGAGTAGCCAATAATAGGGTGATAAGTAATTCTAATATTGATGATAGACTCTTGAGTAGCCAGTAACTCTGAAGAGTGGTACTGTAGTGCAGCAGTAGAGTTGCTGCCTTACAGTGCCAGAGACCCAAGTCTGTACGGAATTTGTACGTTCTCCCCGTGACCATGTGGGTTTACTCCGAGATCTTCGGGTTTCCTCCCACACTCCAAATACGTACAGGTTTGTTGGTTACTTGGCTTGGTATAAATGTAAAAATTGTCCTTGGTGTGTGTAGGATTGTGTTAACGTGCGGGGATCACTGGTCGGCGCGGACTCGGTTGGCCAAAGGGCCTATTTCCGCGCTGTATCTCTAAACTAAACAAAGCTAAACCATTTGGGGCCCTGTAAATTGCTTTCATTTCATTTGTCTGCACACTTTATACCCAATATTATAGGAGACTTTATCATAGGAATGGATTATAGACATTCTTTTTTTCTGAATATCTATTGGAAGATATTACCAGAATCTTTAACTTTTTTATTGAGAAAATACATATGGGAGTCTGGATTTTAGTAACTGACGGTAGTAAAATTTAATTGTCGGTAGCCAATTTCTCTGCGTCAGTGAATCCATGTTTGTTTCCATTGCATTGCCCAATGTTGGATAAATATTTGATGATTATAATGCGTGGTTTTAAAAAAAATGTAAGCGGCATAGGTAGAATATAATGTCAATCCTCATGCAATACTAATTACATACTGATGGTGTCAAATTGGATCTTAGCAATGTAATGCCATATTTTAACCTTTCACAGCTGAACACAGGTCCAGTAGCCAAAAGGATTCCCTCCAGGACTATTTTAAAAGATCATTAATTACTTGCCAATTCATTTCAATTAACCTGCTGAGTGTTATTCGTGTTTGTTGCTGTCACGGGTCTGAAGTGTTAGTAAAGCCTAAAGAGAGTGTTGTGATAGGACAGAAGACAGACTTTGGCTCCTCATCAAGGCTTCTCTAATCACCAGTTGACCCCAAACACGTGTTATTTCCCTGAGAGTTAACAATGAATGGTGAAATTACTATACACAGAGCAGGACCATCTCCTTAAGGTGCTGGCCATATTGAAGGTGTAAGCATCTTCAAGGAGCAGATAACTGGTGTGCACAAACACAAATCTAATTAATATGAATTTGGTTAAATACTTCTGAATGCCGGTTAATATTCAATTTTTTTTTCTTTTCTTTGATCATTTCCTTTACGTTCATTTCTTTTTTTTAAATGTTGTTTCCCTGATCATCATTTCTTTTTGCATATCTTTCATTCATTTTTTCTGTATCTCTCTATATCACCCACTGGATCTCTCATTCCCCTCCCCCCTGACTCTTAGACTGAAGAAGGGTCTTGAGCCGAAACATCACCCATTACTTTTCTCCAGAGATGCTGCTTTTTGTGCCTATCTTATATTGTGCCATATATTCAAAAAGATTAATTGGTTATTTATTAGTCTATATTGGTCTCTAGTGGAGTCGGCAATGGCTGCCCTGCCGACTGTCTGTCTCGTCTCTTCCTTCTTTGTTAAATGTATGTTATAGTGTTCTTTGGCTTGTTATATGTGGGGAGTGGGTCCGGGTTGGGGGAAACTGTTTTGAAATCTCGTACCTCATCGGAGATGCGATTTTCTTCCGTCCGCACTGCGGCCCAACATCATGGAGTTGGCGGCCTCTGCTGGAGACCGACTTCGGGAGCTCCAACCACGGGACCTCGAACCACAGGAGCCTGCAGACTTAACATCGCGGAGCTGGCAATTCCTGCGGATTTGAACATCGTGGAGCTCGCGGTCTCTGGCTAGGGACCAACATTGTGAGCTCCAAGCCGCAGGAACTTCGATCGCCCCAGCGCGGGAGCTTCGATCGCCCTGACTGCCTTGAGAGGATCTTATTTTCCACCATTATGAGTGCAGGCAACCCCATCCTACTGTTTCTCGTATGCTAGCAATGATTAAGTATTATGAGCTGCAAGAGAAGGACAGGTACATCCATGACTGATGGACCTGGCTTGATTGCAAAACTGGAATTAGGTGCAAGGTTTAGAATAGTTTAGTTTAATTTAGTTTAGAGATACAGCACGGAAACAGGCCCTTCGGCCCACTGAGTCCACACCGACCTCAGCGATCCCCGCATATTAACACCATCCTACACACAATAGGGACAATTTTCACATTTGCCAAACTAATTCACCCACAACCCTATACATCTTTGGTGTGTGGGAGTAAACCGAAGATCTTGGGGAAAACCCACGCGATCACGAGGAGAACATTCAAACTCCTTACGGACAGCACCCATAGTCGGGGTCGATCTCGGGTCTCCGGCGCTGCAAGCGCTGTAAGGCAGCAACTCTACCGCAGCATCACCGTGCCATGATGTGAGTCCTGCAGCAATATAACTTTATGAGGTTGTAGGATAACTTGTGAATGGTAGAGCAGTGGGTGAGGATAATAGGATTGTTATTGGACAGGGCACTTAGATCTCCTGAACTATCTTGTCCCAAAGCTTTGCAGAACAAATCTGTTGCTCTCCTGACCCAGAATATCCCAATTCCACAACCAATATTTGTACTAGAGTTTGGAAATGGTTGTGGCCCAAAATCTGCTTCTAGGCATAGAGTCACAGAATGATATGGTGTTGAACAGGCTCTTCAGATATGAAACGGTATGTAACTTTTTATGAGGATTCACCAAGGGGGAGGAGCTCAATGTATAACAACATCACGGAGGTCGATACATTTTTTGCCATCATTGATGGCTATTCGTCCTTAAGGTATCTTCCCTTAGATACCTTAATAGCACCTTTTTTTTTAAAGCACAATTTTTATCTGTTTAATTTTTTTGAAAGTAATTGTATATCACATTCTTTTTTTCTTTTTCTAAGGCACTTTACAAGAAGGAGATGCAATATAAATCTAATGAACCGGGATGACCACCCAAGTCCTAAAATTCTGAGGTATTTGGTTGCACCATATGATTCAGGAATATTACCCTGATTACAATGCAAGACGATAGACAAATAAAGAATGGAGGAATTACATTTTGTAGTTGGAATATAAGGGGTGCCAACGAACCAATTAAGAGGGGTAAAATTTTTGCCCAACTAAAATCGTTGAAAAGCGACATAATGTTTTTGCAGGAGACCCACATGAAACAACAAACACAAATAAGATTAAAGGCGAATTGGATAGGCCAAACATACTACTCCTCATTTACTTCTAAATCTAGGGGTACAGCTATTCTTATTAGGAAAGGTATTCCTTTTAAATTAAAGAATACTATATCAGATAAAGAGGGAAGGTATACTATAGTCTCGGGTGAAATTTATGCAACCCCACTAACTTTGATAAATATTTATGCTCCGAATTTTGATAACCCCCAATTTTTTGATAAAATTATTGATATAATATCAGAGTTTAATTACCAAAATGTGATAATAGGGGGGGACTTTAACTGTGTTTTAGATTCATATCTAGATAAGTCATCAAAACAAAAGAAGAGTAATTTAAAATCTAAAACTAGCGAACTTCTAAATACATATATAAAAAATACTAATATAATAGATGTATGGAGATCTGCTAATCCAGTTGGAAGGGAATACTCGTTTTACTCTCCGGTGCATAAAACTTATTCAAGAATTGATTATTTTTTAGTGGACATGAAATTAATGCCTTATACAAACAACCCAACATACCACATTAGTAGTATCTCAGATCATTCTCCGTTGACATTCTCAGTAAAATTTGAGGGAATGCCGGGTAAAAAATTTTTTTGGAGGTTTAATACACATATTTTAAATGACGTGCAAGGATATCAATATTTAAAACAACAAATGAAACTTTTTTTCGATACAAATGATATACCAGGTACTTCGCCTTCTTTATTATGGGAAACTTTTAAGGCATTTATGAGAGGAATTATAATTTCATACCAAAGTTTTCAAAATAAAAAGAATAAGACAGAACAATTGTTGTTAGAACAAGAAATCAGACAGTTAGAGTTGGATAATGCCAAAGATTTCACGACAGATAAACACAATAAGATAGTATTACTGAAATTTAAACTTAATCGAATTTTATCGGCAAGAGTAATAAGACTATTCCAAATTACAAAACAGGAACATTTTGAGTTTGGTGACAAGCCACATAAACTTTTAGCTCGCCAATTGAAAAAACAAGAAAGGGAAAATACTATAACCAAAATTAAATCAGAGAAAGGCGAATTACTAATATTACCTAAAGATATTAATAATAGATTTGCCCAATTTTACCAAAACTTATATACATCTAAAATTAAAATAGAAGATAGTAAAATAAAAACATTTCTAGATAACTGTAATCTTCCAATACTGGACCCTTTGGAACAAGAGGAACTAGGAGCTCAAATTACAATCAAAGAAATAAGTGAAACAATAAAATCGCTGAAAAATGGTAAGACACCGGGACCAGATGGTTTTAATAATGAATTTTATAAAAAATTTCAGGAGATAACGGCCCCTTATTTATTTAATTTATACTCCCATGCTTTTAAAGAAAACAAACTACCTGAAACACTAACAGAATCAACTATTACGCTTATTCCAAAAAAAGATAAAGATTTAGAAGATCCGGGCTCGTACAGAGCTATATCACTTTTAAATACAGATCAGAAAATTTTAGCAAAGATTTTAGCAAGTAGATTAAGCAAATATATTAGTAAACTGATAAACCCTGATCAAACGGGGTTTATACCTAAAAGATACTCATTTAATAATCTGAGACGTCTGTTTAATATAATGTACTCGCATAAAGTAGAGGAAGAAGATATATCAATTATTTCTTTGGATGCAGAGAAAGCATTTGATCAGGTAGAGTGGCAATATTTATATAAAGTACTACAAAAATTTAACATGGGAGAGAATTTTATAACATGGGTAAAATTATTATATGATAAACCGATGGCAAGAATTTTAACTAATAACATGTTATCTCAAAAATTTCAACTATCAAGGGGTAATAGGCAGGGATGTGCACTATCACCCCTGCTATTTGCCCTTATGATAGAACCTCTGGCTGAAAGTATAAGAATTCATCCGAATATTCAGGGCTATAATACCAGGGACTCAAAGAATAAAATCTCATTATATGCAGACGATATACTTTTATATATTACAAAGTCACAAACGAGCATACCAAATTTATTAAACTTAATAGAGGAATTTGGGTCTTTTTCTGGATATAGAATAAACTGGAACAAAAGCGAAATCATGACATTAAAACCTCAAGAACCTACACACTTACTGAAGTTCCCCTTTAAAATCGCAACAGAAAAATTTAAATATTTGGGTATTCAGATTACTAGAAAATATAAAGCATTATTCAATGCTAATTTCATACCTTTATTAAATAAACTTAATACACAGATTAAATTTTGGAAAACACTTCCCTTATCATTATTAGGTAGAATAAATGCAATAAAAATGATCTTCCTACCACAATTACTATACCTATTTCAGTCTATACCGGTATATATACCAAAATATTTTTTTAAAAAATTAGACTCTAACATTACAAATTATATTTGGGACTATAAATCACATAGAATCACAAAAAAACACTTATGTAAACCAAAAGAGGTCGGGGGACTTTCACTTCCGAATTTTATGTATTATTACTGGGCAGTGCATATTAAGAATATGATTTATTGGTTGGATAGTTCTACACAACAGACAGAATGGATAAAAATGGAGAAGGAGGATTGTCATCCTTGTAATATAGGAACGATCCTCTTTTCCCCCAAAAAACTGAATAACACAATATATAAGAAGAACCCAATTATATATGGTACAATAAGAATTTGGAAACAAATAAAATTATCTTTAAAATTAAGAAATCTATCACTGTTAATGCCAATTGCGAATAACCCTTTATTTAAACCATCTCTTATTGATAAGACATATAACCAATGGGAAAGTCTCGGAATTAGAAGGATCAGGGATATGTACGAAACAGGAAACCTACTATCATTCCAACAACTACAATTAAAATTTAAATTGAAAAACAATCAATATTTTAAATATCTTCAGATTTGCGACTTTGTGAAAAAATATATACAAGGATATCAAAAAGTAACTCCTGACTTATTGGAAGAAGCAATGAATATTGAAGCTGACTCACAAAAATTAATATCCTATTTATATAATAGTATTCTAAATATAGACCTACCATCGACAGAGGTACTTAGAGAAGAGTGGGAACGGGAATTAATGATAAAAATTACGAAGGTTAAATGGGAAAAATACCTGATATATATTCACAAATGTTCAATTAATGTAAGACATAATCTAATACAATTTAAAATTGTACATAGATTATATTATTCAAAAACAAGATTGAACAAATTTTATCCAAATATATCCGCCACTTGTGATAAATGTCTAGCCCAAAAGGCAACTATAACACACTCCTTAGTTTCCTGCATAAAACTTTATAGATTTTGGAATGATATTTTTGAAATACTTACAAAATTATTCAAGACAAGAATGGAACCTAATACTGAAATGATTATATTTGGTGTAATGGAAGATGGGAATAAATTGAACACATCTCAAAATCTATTCCTTAATTATGGTTTAATAATAGCAAAAAAATTAATACTTAAATTTTGGAAGGGTACATCAATACCAACGCTTAAAATGTGGATTGCAAGTATGTTGGACACTGCTCATCTTGAGGAAATGCGATTCCTCCTAATGGATAAATCAGACCAATTCATAACGAGTTCGTCTCCATTCGTCGTTTTTTTGGAATCATATGGTGTAACACAATTGTAAAAAATAACTGTTTCAGGACTGGACGAGGGTTGGTCAAGACTATAAATAATGATCTCCTTTTCTTTTCACTATTTTCTCTCTCAACTTTCTTCTTCATTTACTCGTTTTCTTTCTTCACACACTATATATTTCACATTTTTCTATCCTTTACTATCTAACCTCTTTTTCTTATTCTCATCTTTTTTCAATGTAACAAAAAAAAAAAAAGAAGTTGTACATAAAATGTATTATGAAAATATATATTAGGCACTTTGGTGCCATATGACTGTGCTTACTTCTAATAAAATAAAATAAAAAAAAAAAAAAAAAAAAAAAAAAAAAAAAGAGAAGGACAGGTACATCCATGACTGATGGACCTGGCTTGATTGCAAAACTGGAATTAGGTGCAAGGTTTAGAATAGTTTAGTTTAATTTAGTTTAGAGATACAGCGTGGAAACAGGCCCTTCGGCCCACTGAGTCCACACCGACCTCAGCGATCCCCGCATATTAACACCATCCTACACACAATAGGGACAATTTTCACATTTGCCAAACTAATTCACCCACAACCCTATACATCTTTGGTGTGTGGGAGTAAACCGAAGATCTTGGGGAAAACCCACGCGATCACGAGGAGAACATTCAAACTCCTTACGGACAGCACCCATAGTCGGGGTCGATCTCGGGTCTCCGGCGCTGCAAGCGCTGTAAGGCAGCAACTCTACCGCAGCATCACCGTGCCATGATGTGAGTCCTGCAGCAATATAACTTTATGAGGTTGTAGGATAACTTGTGAATGGTAGAGCAGTGGGTGAGGATAATAGGATTGTTATTGGACAGGGCACTTAGATCTCCTGAACTATCTTGTCCCAAAGCTTTGCAGAACAAATCTGTTGCTCTCCTGACCCAGAATATCCCAATTCCACAACCAATATTTGTACTAGAGTTTGGAAATGGTTGTGGCCCAAAATCTGCTTCTAGGCATAGAGTCACAGAATGATATGGTGTTGAACAGGCTCTTCAGCCCAACTTGCCCACACCAGCCACCATGTCCCAGCTACACTAGTCCCACCTGCCTGTGCTTGGTCCATATCTCTCCAAACCTGTCCTATCCATGTACCTGTCTAACTGTTTCTTAAACATTGGGATAGTCCCAGCCTCAACTACCTCCTTTGGGTGCTTGTTCCTTATGCCCACCACCCTTTGTGTGAAAAAGTTAAACCCTCAGATTCCTATGAAATCTTTTCCCCTTCACCTTGAACCTATGTCCTCTGGTCCTTCTACATGAAGGCATTGCATTTGCCATTCACTCACTGCCGCCATCATATCTTAAGCCAGAATGAACTGCTTCAAACAGTGCCAGTCTGGACTTGCTTCAAGCAGTGCAGGTTGATTCCAGGCTAAGATTTTCACTGAAACACTGAACAGATCACAGGGAGTTTATTTGCTTTCTACAACAAGTCAAATGGGTGCAGGTTACATAGACATCCTGCTCTGCCCTTTTTTTAGGCATCATCCAATTTATCACCAAGCAGTACAAAACCATGCATGTTTTGCAAAGTTTATCAACCACCAGGAGTTACAGTATATGTGTTCATTTCAGGATATTGTAGTATTAGAACAATATCAAGAGTTTGGAAAGGCATCAGGCAGAACTAATCACTTGGAATCCAGTATGGCATATGTGGTGAAACTGGAGAAGGGGAAATTGGTTGAAGAGGCTTTTAATAAAATGTTGCAAATTACAAAGGGCCCTATTAGAGATATTGGCAGAAACTGTTTTCATTGGCAGAAGGATTGGCAATCAGGCAAAACAGATTTAAGAAAATTGCCAAGGAGAGGATACATAGGAAACAATTTTTCATGCACTGAATTGTTATGACCTACTATCTCTCTCTGAAAGGCAGATGGCAACACATTTGATTCTAACTTCAAAGGCAATTGGATACAAACCAGTAATTACAGAACTGTAGGGCTGGGTTAAAGAGCAGGGAAGTGGGACTAATTGGATAACTCATTCAAACAGCCAACACAAACATAATGAATCTAATGGCTTCCTACTGTGGTGTAAGATTTGCTGAAATCAAGGCAACTTGTCAAAGCTTTAATGATGCAAAAAGCTGTTACTCAGTGGGACAGGCAGCATCTATGGAGAGAAGGAATGGGTGACATTTTGGGTCAAGACCCTTCTTTAGATGTCTTGACCCGAAACGTCACCCATTCGTTCTCCCCAGAGATACTGCCTGTGCCGCTGAGTTACTCCAGCTTTTTATATCTATCTTCAGTTTAAACAAGCATCTGCAGTTCCTTCCAACATAAAGCTTTAATGATTGAATGAATGAATAAGTTTATTGGCCAAGTATTCACATACAAGGAATTTGCATTGGTGCTCCGCCCACAGGTGACAATATGACATACAGTGACAGTTAAGAATGATATATATACCATTAAACATTAATAATAAAACATTATCGATTAAACATGTGAATTAAATGAAATACCAGAGCAAAAGAAGGTTACAGATTTTTATTTATTGAGTAGAGCTTCTACTGTTTTTTTGTCTGGCTGTGATAGCTTTGACAGTCCGGAGTCGCCTTCCAGAGGGAAGTGATTCAAAGAGTTTGTGGCCAGGGTGAGAGGGGTCTGAGATGATCTTGCCCGCTCGCTTCCTGGCCCTTGCAGTTCGTCACTGAAGGGAAGCCAATAACCTTCTCAGCTGATCGGACAATTCGCTGCAGCCTCCGGGTGTTGTGCTTGGTGGCTGAGCCAAACCAGACCATGATGGAGGTGGTGAGAACAGACTCTACGATGACCATATAGACTTGAACCATCATTGCCTTTGGCAGATTGTGCTTCCTCAGTTGCCACAGGAAGTACATCCTCTGTTTTGCCTTTTTGACTGTGGAGTCGATGGTAGCCCCCCACTTAAGGTCCTTGGAGATGATGGTTCCCAGGAACTCAAAAGACTCCACAGATGTGACTGTGGTGTTGTTGATGGTGAGTGGGGTGAGGGGAGGGGGAGCTCTCCTAAAGTCTACAATCAATTTCACTGTCTTAAGAGCATTGAGCTCCAGGTTGTTGCGATGGCACCAGGATGCCAGCTGTGACACTTCCTGTCTGTAGGCAGATTCCTCCCCATCCTGGATCAGTCCAATCAGGGTTATGTCATCCGCAAACTTGAGAAGCTTGACAGAGGTGTCTGTGGAGATGCAGTCATTGGTGGAGAGAGAGTAGAGGAGAGGGGAGAGTACGCAGCCTTGCGGTGCTCATATACTGAGGGTTTGCGGGTCCGAGATGTGCTTTCCCAGCTTCACATGCTGCTTCCTGTCTGTCAGGAAGCTGGTGATCCATCGACAGAGGGGTTCAGGCACAGTCAACTCGGAAAGTTTGGAGTGTAGTAGCTTTGGCACAATGGTGTTGAATGCAGAGCTAAAATCAACAGACAAAATCCTCGCATAGGTCCCCTGGCGGTCTAGGTGCTGTAGGATGAAGTGCAGGCCCAGGTTGACTGCATCATCCACAGATCTATTCACCCGATATGCAAACTGCAGAGGGTCGATCAGGGGGTTCGTGATATTTTTCAGCTTGGCCAGCACAAGCCTTTCAAGGGTCTTCATGACTACAGAGGTCAGTGCGACAGGCCTGTAGTCTTTAAGACCAGTAATCCTTGCCTTTTTGGGTACAGGGACAATAGTGGAGATTTTGAATCAGGTAGGGACAGTACAGGTTTGCAGGGACTGGTTGAAAATGTCTGTGTAGACCGATGCCAATTGTTTGGCACAGAGCTTGAGAGTAGAGGGGGAAACATTGGCCAGTCCTGGAGATTTCCGGCTTTTCTGTCTTCTCAAAAGCCTTTCCACCTCCTCCATTTTTATTGTTGACTAGACCAAGTGCAGACCCGTTGGGTCTGCTCCCCCAATGGTGTGATCCCCCAACCCAATATTCCACCATGCACCCGTCTCCTCCATTGGAACTGAGCCCGTTCCCAAATGTAAGATTGCAGCCCTCCCCTGCCTGCTGCAGCAGTGAAAAGTTCAGTGTTCCTCTCTTGCAACTTTGTTTCGAAGTGTGTTGGAAGCTGACATGTAAATGGAGAAGCCTGTTTATTTTTGAAATACTTGGTGGTGGGTGGGGGAGAAGTATTGGATTAAAAACATGTACTTGAACACGACGAAATGAAATGAGGAGCGGATACTTAGAAAGAAAAGCGAAATCTCTACCGAAATGGAAAATATCTCGGAGATTGAGCGTCTGGATTGGGCGTGGCAATGAATCAAAGGAAGAAATGCAGCCGGCAGCCGTACATGCAAATGAATCCATTCCGATTGGACATCTGCGAGCATCGGCCATTCCGATTGGACATCTGCGAGTATCGGGCACGAATCGAAAGGCAGGAAGGGATCCGTACTGCAGGCGAACGGACGGATTTGAGTTATATATATATATATAGATAGATGATGGAGAAGTTGGGAGAGCAGAAATTTGACAATACCGTGATGTCGCTGCACCAGTCCTGGTTGGTATTGAAACATATTCCACCGCCTCTTGATTTCCCCGCTGTCTCCACTTCACTGTCCGCTCTGTGGTGTTGGAAGCCAGCCAGTTGCAGCGCGCTGTCCGGGGTCAACTCACACAGCCAGGTCTCGGTGAAACACAGGGCAGCGGCTCGAGAGAAGTCCTTGTTTGTCCAATGCAGGAGTTGCAGTTCGTCCACTTTGTTCTTGAGAGAACGTACGTTTGCCAGGAATATGCTCGGGAGAGGTGTGCGTGATCCTCGTCGCCGGAGTCGGGTGAATGCTCCAGAGCGCTTCCCACGGGTCCTCCTCCGTCTCAAGACCTTGAACGCAGCCACAGCCCCACCGACGAGTATGTCCAAATAATCCAGCAAGTGAGAGAAATCCAGAACGAGGTTTGGAGGAACTGTATGTCCGATATTTATGAGTACCTCTCTCGTGAAAATAATCTTTGTAGGGTTTTCACAGATGACACAAACGAACAAACAGATACAAAACAGCAAGGAGCAGTACACCGTGGCAGCCATTGTTGTCGCCAGCAGCAGCAATACTGCAAACAGGCAACATACACTATTCAGGTGGAATTACACTGCAACCAATGATGTAATTGGCAACAATTGATGCCAATGATTGTCAATGCTGAGAGGCAATGGTTCCATTGCACAATACTTTGGTTTTGAAAGGCTCTCGATTCAATAAAAAACAGCAGATTCAAAAGCAAAAATGAAAGCAGCCAAGTCAATTTTTGAAAGTTTGACATTTCTATCTCAAAATCATCAGTGTAGTTGAAAACATGACTAGAAAACCATTGATTGATGAAAGTTTTTCAGACTGCTTTGTCAAAACAACATTTCCTACAGACATTTGCACCCTTTCATAACTTGCTTTACTTTCTGCTTGACCTTCAATATTAATATATAAAAACATCACAAATCTTCCGAATTTCCATTGTAAGATGTGTACTATTTTGACATCATGCCAACTGAATGAAATATCACAAAGAACACAAACTGAGATGAATTGTCCAAACATAGAAACATAGCATTTAAGGAGGAACTGCGATGCTGGAAAATCGAAGGTACACAAAAATGATGGAGAAACTCAGCGGGTGAGCAGCATCTATGGAGCGAAGGAAATAGGCAACGTTTCGGGCTGAAACGTTGCCTATTTCCTTCGCTCCATAGATGCTGCTGCACCCGCTGAGTTTCTCCAGCATTTTTGTGTACCATAGAATCATAGCAAATAGGTGCAGGAGGAAGTCATTTGTCCAAACATATAAATGTAGAGGAAGCTTCCATTTTGAAGAATAAAATCAACAGGTAGCAAAATCTTCAGGCAACATACACTAGTCAGGTGGAATTTGATGTGTTGGATCCATAGATGTGGCTAAATGGTTGAACAGGCATGTTAACATTTTTACTTGTCATTCGATTTTGAAATGCAAGCCCTCGTCGTTGTCTCCAATGAGAGGATGTAGATATGGTTACATTTTCTTTTTTAACTGATTGAGAATTGATGAATTTCTAAGCGTTGACTAAGAGTGTTCCACAAGCCAGAGTGAATAACAGTGTTTATACACAGGCAGACACGTTGAGTTTGAATGGAGAGTTTCCACATTGAGGGTAATCAGGAATCCAGATGCACATTGGTATAATATTGAGCAGAGCAGTAGAGTTACTGCCTTACAGCGAATGCAGCGCCGGAGACCCGGGTTCGATCCCGACTATGGGTGCTGTCTGAACGGAGTTTGTACGTTCTTCTCGTGACCGCGTGGGTTTTCTCCGAGATCTTCGGTTTCCCCCCACACCCCAAAGACGTACAGGTATGTAGGTTAATTGGTTTGGTGTATGTGTAAATTGTCCCCAGTGTATGTAGGATAGTGTTAACGTGCGGGGATCGCTAATCGGCGGGTTCCAATGGGCTAAAGGGCCTGTTTCTGCGCTGTATCTCTAAACCATTTCCTCAAACTAAAATCTCTCACATTTTGAAATCATTTGCATATCACAACATGTAAAATCTGTTGTGAAACAGTGCAATCAGCCAGTAATTTTAGAATTTTAGAATAAAACCTTCTTGAAAATGACTTACTTTAAAAAATCCAATTATATTTAAGCATGGTCAGATAATGAGGTTTAACAACTTTTGCTGAAAATTTTTACTTCTTAAAAAATTATCTGTACCATTATAACCACCTGTTTTTAAATAAATGAAAGCAGCATGAAAAGGGAAAGAACCAGGTTAAATTTAACAAACTCTTTGAAGCGCAGATAAAAGGTTTAATTAGACCAATTCAAGTCTGGTTTGGGTATGGAGACAATTTTAAACACCAAGCCTTTCAAACAATTACAAAAGATTGCACTAACTCAATTTGTGATCAACATAATTACTGCTGGAAATGCCTTTTGCCCTGTTTTGGATAATCTCGGGAGGATTCTATTGAGAAAATATAGAAATTCCCAGTATGCAGCCACCCTTTTGATAATATGCTTGTACATGAATAAATCATTACAACTGGAAAACAGACATTTCTAACCATGGCAATTCCAATCCTTTCAGGATAACCCTGAAAATGAAGCAAAAAATTACCGACTGTTACACAACTTAACCAATGCTGCTGTAGAAGAATTTGTAGACAAATTGCAATGCATTTTTGGTCCTATTTGATACAATAATTCAAATTAGGGTTGATTACAAAATATTTAATGTGATTATTTTCAAGCTTAATTAATACCTGTGCCATTAAAAATGAACCACAGAGTTTTTCCACAGACAAGTTTGCATCACTTTTCATGCCTGGCACTATTATTAGTGAAACCAAGTCTAAGAAAATATGAAGAGAAAACACTCTTCCAACATGTTCATATGTATCTCTTCAACTTTCACTTCTCAACCTGGAAAGTATCAAATGAATGCCAACATTACTTCACCAATGAACTCTCCCACTTGGACGTATCTTCAACTACATGACCGACATGTTCAAAGGCATTAACCGTTTATGTCAATGGTATTAACACAGTCCAAGCAAAATTTCAAAACAGTGTTGAAGATGAGGAATTGTTAAATGCCCAAAGAATGCCCAAAGTTTTGTTCGGCATGTACCTGTTTGGTGGATTTTCTACACACTAATTCGTGATTCAGTTTGTTCAAAGTGTCAATGTCACTCACCCTCAATGTCCCTCCCTCGATTTCTGCTATGTTGGTAAAACAGCTATGCTGGTTCATAGAGTATTTCACTTTTGATGTCATGCAGCAGAAGGTTTAACAGCTTGGTCTAACCTAACCCATGCAATGTTCGGCATATCATGTTCTTGCACCCAAAGAGATCATTCCATCGCGAAAGAGTTTTTTTTCTTCGGGTTTGCAGGACTCCACCTCATATTTTCTGATTGTGTCATCACATTTTTTTCACGTCCACAATTGTTCCTCTGTAGTCTGAGACCTAAGACACAATGGTAAAACCATGGATCCTTCTTCTGATTACATTCTTCTGACTCTGAGAGACTTTTAATTCTTGCCACGAGAGTCTATGGAACCCAATGGAGATGGAGTGCACGGTAAATCAGTCTACAATGAAAGGACACGTGATCATGGCAGATTGGGCTTTATGAGTGAACATTGTTAACAATGGGGACAAAGCTGTCCCTGAATCTGGTGGTGGGTGCTTTCAAGGTTTTGCATCCTCTGCCTGATGGGAGAAGGGAGAAGGGAGAAGAGGGAAGGCCAGTCTGTGTGTTGGAATGGGCAAAATTCACATGTTAGTGTACTTTCTTGGCTATAGTTTCAATGTAGTTGGTCAAGGACAAATTGTTGGTGCTATTTATGCCTCTGAACCTGAAATTCTTGATAATCTCCACATTATCACATTTCCTGAAGTCAATAACTCGGTCTGCAATCATGAGTAAACATTTATAATTCACACCGTGTGCTTTTGAGTTCCCTATTAAATGGCAACATTTCATAAACACATTAAATATAAATACAATCAACCTTTATATGCTGCTCTTGCCGATATAATAGTTTTATTTTAACAGAATAGGGGTCTATTTATAACAAGAACTAGTATTTTAGTTAGTACGTGTACTTGAGTAGGAATAGGTTTCCACTGACTCCAGGGAACCTCTGTAGATGACTACTAAGAGTGGAAAAAGAGCATGCAAATATTGAAAAGCTTGCATCCATGTATCTACAGCGCACAGACGGAGTGTGGAAATGGTGGAGGGAGCACACCAATTCACACAAACTATACAACTGCCCAGTTCATCGGCCGTCTCCTGCCCCATCTCTGGAAGAGTCCAGAGTCCACAATAGAAAACATCGACCTCTTTAGCCATCTCTGAACGCACAGATCCATTTAAACTTGAAATTGAAAGATACAGCACGGAAACAGCCCCTCTGGCTCACTGAGTCAATGCCAATCATCAATCACCCGTTCACACTAGCTCTGTATAATCCCACTATCTGCATCCATCTCCTAAACTCTGGGGGCAATTATATAGAAGCCAATTAACCTACATACCCACATGTCTCTGGGATGTGGGAGGAAAACCCAGATCATCCAAAAGACACCGACATGGTCACAGAGAGAATATGCAAACACCTTATGGACAGCATTCATGGTCAGGATCAAACTCAGGTCTCTGGTGCTGTGAAGCAGCCAGCTGTGCCACTGTGCCATCCATTGTGGAACCAAGTCATCCAATATCTCAAGGGCCAACCTGAGAAGAAAAAGATGAGATTACATGTTGTGCCAATCCAATGTGCATGGAATAACAGGTGATAATTTATCTGTAATAGAAATCAATAGTATAATCCAGAAAATAACAACATTTTCACAGTGGAATAGGGTTTTCTTCTTTAAACTTGAATGAAGTTGTTGTGCTTCTTGCATCAGGTGATCTTTTCTGTGCGTTTGTTTATTATTGATAAGTCTTCTCCTTCCTGTCAAGCAAAATACTGGTTGTCTGAAAGTGATTTGTATATAGTAGGTTCACGTTTATTGTTCTCAAATGTACCGAAACACAGTGAGAAGATCTATTTTGCCAGATATCCAAATCATAATCATAATCATTTTATATTAGCCGTATGTTTTGCCACATATGAGGAATTTGATTTGCCTTACGGTCATACCAATAAAAGCAACAGAACACACTGAATACATTTTAACATAAACATCCACCACAGTGACTCCTCCACATTCCTCACTGTGATGGAAGGCAAAAAAAAGTTCAATCTCTTCCTTTCTTTGTCCTCCAGCAGTCGGGGGCCTCGAGCCCTCCGTTGACAGGATGATCTAACTCCTGTAGCCGGCGGCAGGCCTTCCTCTTCGGGGCAATAAAGCTCCTGCATCGGGGGGAAATCTCAGCTCACCCGCGCTGGGAGATCTATCCCGGGTCGGGGCTAGTCGAATGTCGTACAGCTTTTGGAGTTCCCGACGTCAGTCTCACCCCGAGACTGCGAGCTCCCGAAGGTAAAATCGGTGGTTGAAGCATCGATCCCAGGCAAGGAATCGGCTCCGATGGTAAGTTCACGCTCTGCGGTGGGGCTCAATGTCAGTCCCGAGCAAGGCCTCCAACTTCATGATGTTAGGCCGCAGAGATACGATCCGGAAATTAATCGCCGCAGGCAACGTAAGAGATAGAGAATAAGTTTCCCCCGCCCACCCTCCATATAAAACAAACCAGAGACCATTAACACAAACTTTCAAACACACTAAAAATAACAAAAAAAAAGGACAGACAGACTATAGGCAATGCTGTCATCGAAGGGCCACCCGGTGGAAACTAGATCAGGTATCTATATTACTAAAAGTCTGATCTTGACCGCTTTTGGCTCGCTGTGCTGTGATTTCCGAGAGAACGCCGCCACCTACGGCCGTCATTTTTGGCCACCTCGCTCAGAGCCCCCCTCCGGCTTCCGGGACTGGAGGTTTTTCCCATCGATGAAAAATCAGAGATTAATGTTTTTTTTTAATTTGCCATTCTCTCTGTTGCCCCTCTCTGTTGAAAATGAAAATATGGTTGGTTTGAAGTAAAAAGGCACTACTGCAAATGGTCGTGTGGGTGCTTTGGCTTGAAGTTAAAAGGCACTACTGCAAATGGTGGTTTGGGTGCTTTGGGTTGAAGTAAAAAGGCACTACTGCAAATGGTGGTTTGGGTGCTTTGGGTTGAAGTAAAAAGGCACTACTGCAAATGGTGGTTTGCGTGCTTTAAAAGGCACTACTGCAAATGGTGGTGGTTTGGGTGCTTTGGGTTGAAGTTAAAAGACACTACTGCAAATGGTGGTTTGGGTGCTTTGGCTTGAAGTAAAAAGGCACTACTGCAAATGGTGATTTTGGTGCTTTGGATTGAAGTTAAAATGCACTACTGCAAATGTTGGTTTGGGGGCTTTGGGTTGAAGTTAAAAGGCACTACTGCAAATGGTGGTTTGGGTGCTTTGGGTAACTTCCTGTTTGCACTGTATATTGATTTTTGATAAAACGCTACCACTTATGGCTGTGATTTTTGGCCATCTTACTCAGTCCCCCTCCGCTCAGCAGGTGCAGAGGATTCTACCCATCAATGAAAAATAAAAGTGTTATTAGTGTTTAAAAAATGTTGAGAATCTCTCTCCTGTCAATCACGCCATGAAGGCCACACCTTTTCAGGTGGGAGGGGGAGGGGTTATAAAACCCGGAAGTGTGGGTGTGGCTCAGTCTCTGCATGATGGGGGAGAGAGAGGTCACAACTCTGTTTGAGCTGTGAATCAACTGAACACACTGAATGTCTACTGAACAGTGAGTTTGGTGTTTTTGCGTGGTTTTATGGTGGTTTCACCCTGCTTGAAATGTTATGAAAATGCATTTGAATGTGGTGGCCTTGCACCCTGCATGAAATGGTATGAAATTGCATTTGAATGTGGTGGCGTTGCACCCTGCATGAAATGGTATGAAGCTGCATTTGAATTTGGTGGCCTTGCACCCTGCTTGAAATGGTATGAAACTGCACTTGAATTTGGTGGCCTTGCACCCTGCTAGAAGTGGTTGGAAACTGCACTTGAATTTGGTGGCCTTTCACCCTGCTTGAAGTGGTAGGAAACTGCACTTAAATTTGGTGGCCTTGCACCCTGCTTGAAATGGTATGAAACTGCAATTGAATTTGGTGGCCTTGCACCCTGCTGAAAGTGGTATGAAACTGCACTTGAATTTGGTGGCCTTGGATCCAGCTTGAAGTGGTATGAAACTGCACTTGAATTTAGTGGCCTTGCACCCTGCTTGAAGTGGTATGAAACCGCACTTGAATTCGGTGGCCTTGCACCCTGCTTGAAGTGGTTGGAAACTGCACTTGAATGTGGTGGTCTTGTATCCTGCTTGAAATGGTAGGAAAATGGATTTGAATTTGGTGTCCTTGCACCCTGCTTGAAATAGAATTTCAAGGAATAGCCATGAGTCAACTGCCAGCCCACCAGCCGTGAGTGAGCTGCCAGCACGTCAGGCTTGAGGGACTGAGCTGCCACCCCAAAAACCCAAACCAGCGCTCCTAAAAGCCCGCCAACTGGCCACCAATATTGGAATTGGTGGAGAGGTGGAATATTGCGTCGGGGGACCAGCCCTCCCTTTGTGAACATGAGACCCAATGAGTCCCACTTTGTCTAGTACCATATAAAAATACAATCAAGTTAAACTCAAATACAATAGATAAAGCAGAGAGGAAGATACAGAGTGCAGAGTATAGTTCTCAGCATTGTAACACAGCAGTTCCATATAGAAAGTACAATGTCCACAATGGGGTCGAGGTGAATCAGACAGTACCCTGTCTAATGAAAGGTCCATTCAGATAGCAGGGTGGTGCGTGCTTTCCAACTGCTGTATCTTCTGCCTGACAGGAGCAGGGAGAAGGGGGAATGGCTGAAGTGGGACAAGTCTCTGATTATATAATAAAAGGAACTACAGATGCTGGTTTATACTAGATAGACACATAATGCTAGAGTAACTTAGTGGATTAGGCAGCATATCTGAAGAAAATGGATGTGATTGAATTGGAAGCATCCACTATCCCTTTTCTCCAGAGATGCTGTCTGACCCGCACAGTTACACTAGCATTTTGTGTCTGTCTTCTATCTCTTTGATTGTGTTGGCTATGTTTCAGAGGTAGCGTGAATGGCAGATGGAGTCAATGGCAGGAAGTCTCTTCTGTATGATCTCAGTTTAGCAATTGGCATTTATACATTGTACATGACGAAGTAAGGAAATACCAGCATTTTTTTTGACATTTTTTTCCTTAATCATAGAATGTGAGTTATATTTTAAAATGTTCAAATATTAATATATATTGAAATATAATGAGATTTCCTTTACTTTAATTCAGCAAAATTAATAAGAATGAACAATGTTCATATTCCTTACACTATTTCAATGGCATTGGTTCACATCTATCTTTTTTTAATTTACCAAATTGATAGTGTTAACTTTTCATACGGCAAAAATCAAGTAATTACTAAAATAACCTAACATGTATTTAACATAAATGTAAACATTTCAAAATCGGCTCAACCCCAATCAGTAAATATAATTAGAAATTGTTAAAAAAAAAATTAAAAACTATTAATTCATCCAAAAAGAGTAGAATTCAAAGTAAATCCTTAAAAATTGAATACCTGTGAGGTGATGAATTTTGGTGGTGAAAATGGTGAGGAGAAATAAAAACTAAATTACAGAATTTTAAAGGGGGTTTTTGACCATTTTGGTAAAACAATGTAACAAAGTTACACTAATGGGTTTAAGAAGGAACTGCAGATGCTGGAAAATCGAAGGTACACAAAAAAGCTGGAGAAACTCAGCGGGTGCAGCAGGAAATAGGCAACGTTTCGTGCCGAAACCCTTCTTCAGACTGATCGAGGGTGGGGGGGGAGGTGGGGACAAGAAAGGAAAAAGGAGGAGGAGCCCGAAGGCTGGGGGATGGAAGGAGACAGCAGGGGGACTGAGGAAAGGGAGGAGATAGCAAGGACTAACAAAATTGGGAGAATTCAATGTTCATGCCCCCAGGATGCAGACTCCAATCCAGCGGCGGCCAGAAAGATGCTACGACTCTTTGGGCGACTGAAGAGACTACTCATGACCATACAGGCGATACCCTGGAGACATGTCGCGGGATGAAGCCTGTATGATCATGAGTAGTTGCCCAAAGAGTCGTACCTTGTTCTGGTCGCCGCTGGATTTACAACATATTGAAAATTTTCAGCAACCTGTAACGACCTATGACAGGTGCCAGCAGCCACCGAAAATGTTGCATAAGTGGGACAGGCTCATAAACCTTTAGAAATCTTGACATGCACTCAGCTGCAGCATTGTGTCCAGTGCTGGGCATTGAACCGTGAGAATATCCTGGTTTGGTGAGATTAAGAAATAAATATATTGGAATTAACCATAGGATACATTTTATTTAGTAATGCAGGGTAATTGGAGAATATGGACATTTATTTAGGAAACATGATTGAGGGAAATTTAATAATGAAGAATTTATTCGGGTAAATAAAGAGAAACTATTTCCATGAACAGATAATTAGGCAATCAGAGGATATCGATTTAAGTAAAGTCGAATTTACTTCAGATTATGATTTTTAGTATAAACCAGCATCCGCAGGAGAGAACCTCATGTTTCCCGGGTGCAGCTTCCAACCTAACGGTATGAATTTTGATTTATCTGGCTTCAAGTAACCATTGCATCCTCTCTCTCCCCCCATCCCTCCCCTGTCCTAGTCACCGTACTAGTTTCACTGTCATCCTGTTGGGTTTCACTGTTTGTATCACTCATTATCACCTTCCCCGTATCCAACAATGGACCATTGTGAGCTCCACCTTGCCTTGATCATCGTTGCTGGTTTTGATTTGTTCTTTTGCAGAAATTTCATTCATTTGTTCTATGTACCTTTCCATATCTCTAGTTCTCCTCTCCCATGACTCTCAGTCTGAAGACATGTCACCTATTCCTTTTCTCCAGAGATTTCTGACTGACCCGGTGAGTTACTCCAGCTTTTTGTGTCTATCTTGTGCAGGAATCAGCATCCCCTTCTAAAACTAGATTGGTAGGCACTCCAATTTGAAGAAGTAGAATCAAGGAATTGCAGATGCCGGATTACCAAAAAAGGATACACAGTGCTGGAGTAACTCAGTGTGTCAGGCAGTAACTCTGGAGAACATGGATAGGTGACGTTTCAGTTTGGGACCTTCATCAGCAAATTGAGCTTATTCTCCAATTACAATACAGTTTGGGATGGAAGAAAGACTGACATGCACATAGACAAGTAGGACCAGCTTCTAGATGAGGTAGAGTAAGACAGAGAGGAATGCTCGCAGAAGGAGGCCATATGCACCAGGGCCATCAGGGAGTAGAATGGCTAATAACATGTGAGATGCCCCCTAATGGAGCCACAACTGCAGCTCATGGTTGTCAAGATGTATGTGATTATGAACTCATTTTGCAGCTGGCTTCTTCCAAGCTGGAGATATTTGCAAAATTTCAGTTGTATAAGTCACCTATGTTCTCTATTCAATTATAGCAGCCAAAATGGTATTGTTCTTGCCAAGAACTGCAGACTACACTATGTTACACAATGCCATTTATTGCAGTCATACTATTCTGCAGAAGTGAATGCTATCTCTGCCCATTACTGTAACTGAAAGGATTACCACTCCTTCCATGTCCAAATGGAGTACAATTATAGACATTAAATTCTGAAGATCAATGCCTGGTCCTTGCAGCAGTCTTAATGTCTTTGTTCTGGTAAACCGAAACAGCATTTCAAAGGGTGGCTATTGGATGATATATGCTATTCAATTTTCCTACACTTGTGTGCAGTGTGCATGGACAGAGAGCAATGCCGCCACACAAGGTGGAATAAAACAAGCCATCAACAAATTAAAATGACTCTTCATTGCCTGAAATAAAATGGAAACATTCAGCGGGTTGACGGGCATCTGTGGAAAGAGAAACCTGTAATTTTTCTAAGACTTTTACCAGACTGTGAGAAAACACAAGTAAATTACAGTTGCAGAGAAGGTGAGGGAGGGACAGATTGAACAAAATGGAATATCTTTGATAGGGTGAAACCAAATTAGTAAATGCTTCAGTTAGAGGCAGATTATGCTTCTTTTTCTGTGTTGTGTGTCAATAATTGTAAGGGTGTTGGACATGCCAAGTTATACTAGAAGGTATAATTTTGGCTGCTATAATGAATAGAGAACATTGGTGACATACAACCAACATTTTGTAAATATCTCCAGTTTGGAAGAAGCCAGCTGCAAAATGAGTTCATAATCACATACATCTTGACAACCATGGGCTGCAGTTGTGGCTCCATTAGGTGGCATCTTACATGTTATTAGCCATTCTACTCCCTGATGGCTCTGGTGCATATGGCCTCCTTCTGCAAGCATTCCTCTCTGCCTAATGGGCCTGTCCCACTTTCACAACCTAATTCACGACCTCTGCCGAGTTTGTCCTTAACTCATACTCGCTGCATGGTCGTCACGAGGTCGTAGGTAGGTTGTGATGCTAGTCGTAGGTACTCGTGGCATCAAGTAGGTCGGGGCGTTTTTCTAGCCTGATGAAAAATGTCCATGAGTAAAAAAGGTTGTGAATTAGGTTGTGAAAGTGGGACAGGAATGCCCTTTACTCTACCTCGTCTAGAAGCTGGGGTTTCTGGTAACTCACTCATTCTTTCTACATCTTTTCAGTAGCAATGTTACAAAAGTTTGAGATTTTAAAAATCAAGTCTGCAATTTATCCCGTCAGATAAAGCATAAAAAGAAGTTCAATTTGACACCTAATTCACTTTCATATCTTCAGTATTAAAAAAGATACAGCCATTTTCATACTCGGAAATGAGCATCTTGTTCCCTATTGCTTTTCCATTGACTTAACACAAAAGCTGTGATCAAGACCAATAAAAAGCCCATAACTTTATTAAAAATTAAGAGAACTGAAAGAAATGTTCAGTTATTATAGATTGAAGCATTCTGAAGCAAATATTAAACAATCTTACTTGGATGACCCGAAATTAAAGCATATAATTAGTTAGTTATCCAATTGTAGCTAATTCCAAAATTCAATTACTAGATCTAAACATCTGTCCATTTCTTAAGGAGAGATTAACATTTTTAAATAGCCTACGTGTCCAAAGAACATTCACACAAGAATTCGCAATAAAACATGATTTTTAAATCTCATTGATATTAATTTATAGGCCAAATGGAAGGGATTTAGTGTTTTAATTGCAGTAAATGAATGGTCATTTAAATCAGCTTGCGAGTGGGTTTTTCTGGAACGCGATGGTTTGGAACATTGCCATTGCGGTGGATTTTGAAGCCCATGTCGGCATGAATGATACTGCGGGTTTGAATGGGCCCCCAAGGTAGCTACTCGCAACATAAAATTTTGTATAAAGGGATGTTAGGAAGCACTTTTTAATGTAAAAATAAACAACCTACCTTGCCGTGTCCCCTACATAAGATCCGTCCCGTTGTCGGCGTTCGCTGCTTTAGAGGATAATTTTTAATCTACTATAACAATTAAATAACCCAATTTAGTTTTAAAATAGCTGCAGCGAACGAAAGTCGCAGCGATTTTTCATCAGCAACTAAGCAGGCTGAACAACATCGATTTCAATAGCCTAGAGAAAATCGCATTTTAAACCCGCCCCCCTCTCAAAGGCGCCAAAGTCGCGCACACGGGCAGCGACAGAACTGCAGCGCCGCTGAAGGTAAGTTTTGCAACATACCTAGATATTCTGCCAGGGTACTGACAGATGTAAACTGAATAGGAAAGACCTATCATGATAGACGTGCGTATTTTTTTTGCGGGCAATAGGATTGTAGAATTTACAGGAAAGAAAGTGGTATTGGTTTATTATCGTCACTTGCACCAGGATTTCGCAAAAAACCTTGCATGCTATCCAGTCAAATTATACGCTACATGAATATAATAAAGTCATGCACAAGAACAACGGGTTGTGCAAAGAGAACAAATACCAGCAGAAAAATGGCAGAATATAGTGCTATAACTACCTCTTTACAGACTGTACAGATGGATGTTGTAACACCAAATGCTGCACTGTGGAATGTTTCTCTTTGCGCTACGTGTTGTACTTGTGTGTAGTCCCAATCTCCCTATTTGCCTTTACAGACTGGAAAGAGGTAATTTGGGAGACTGGGACTACACTTATCTTATAGTTGGACCATTCAGTGGATTGGTAACAGCAGGGTAAAAGCTGTTACTGAATCTGGTGGTACATGCTTTAAAACGTTTGTATCTTCTGCCTGATGGGAGAGGGGAGAAGAGGGAAGAAGAGGGAAGGCCAGTTTGTGTGTTGGAATGGGCTACATTCACAAGATGTGGGTGTGTGAATTCTTGACAATAGCTTCAATGTAGTCGGTCATGGACAAAGTGTTGGTGATATTTACGTGTCGGAATCCAAAACTCTAGATAATCTCCACTTCAGCGCCATTGAAGCTGATTGGGGTGTGTTTACCACCTCATTTCCTGAAGTTAATAACTAGCTCCTTCATCTTGATATTGAGGGAGAGGTTGTTGCCTTCGCATCATGTTACGAAGCTCTCTGTCTCCTTCCTGTACACCATCTTGTCACTATTCGAATTCCGGACCACTACAGCGATGTCATTATAAACTTGTAAATGGAGATAGAGCACACTTTGGTCGCACAGTCATGAGTGTGTAGAGAGTATAGTAAGGGGTTGAGACGTCATCCTTGCAGTGTAGCAATGCTGAGAATTATCATGGAGGATGTTTACTCACCTAGCCTTACTGATTGTGGACAATGGGTCATGAAGGAGAGGATCTTGCTTACTTATTGCACCCACATCCGGGAGTAACAATGTGGTGCAAAAGCTGAAGTCAGGAAGAAGTCTGACAGCATCTCTGGAGAAAAGGACCAAGTCGTACCCACCCAAGTCATACTAGCTCCAGAGTCGTCTTGTTGATACTCATTGTCTGTAACTCGTTTTCACCCAGCCCACAGCTAACAATGGCCTGTTTCCTTTATCATCGTTACATTTTTGCATATCTTTCATTCATTTGTTCTACATCTATATCACCTTCTATATCTCTCGTTTTCCTTTCCTCTGACTCTCAGTCTGAAGAAGGGTCTCGACCCGAACGTCACCTATTCCTTTTCTCCATAGATGCTGTCTGAACCGTTGAGTAACTCCAGCTTTTTGTGTCTCTCTTCAGTTTCAAACAGTATCTGCGATCCATTCCTATACAAAGGTCTTTCAAAACGTTCCACACAATTCCCTAGAGACCTTTGTAGCTTGAAACTACTCTGGAAACCATTAAGCACTTGGATAATCATGACACCAGAGAGAAGTGTCCTGCTAATAACTAAACCAGTAAATAGTTGATGATCCCAATAAAAAGAACCAATCCTTCCTGCTCCTTAATGTACATTCAACTATGCATGTTTAAGAAAGAGCATTAGATAGAGCATGGAGAGTTTCTCAAGTGCTAATCGATGCTGAATGTATCTAATCTGTACCATCATTGTGATTATTGACTGACATATTAACACCCTCATCAATATGCCTTAGGTGCGATTAATGCTTAAATGTACACTATCTCTATTTGGGAGGGACAAGAGGACTCAGACTATTTAAATAAATTGTGCAATTGACCGTAAGGAAGGACATTCTTGCTATTGAGGGAGTGCAGCGGAGGTTCACCAGGTTAATTCCCAGGATGGCGGGCCTGACCTATGATGAAAGAATGGACCGACTGGGCTTATATTCACTGGAATTTATAAGGATGACAGGGTATGTTATAGAATAAAATTATTAAGGGATTGGACAGGCTAGATGCAGGAAAAATGTTCCTGATGTTGGGGGAGTCCAGAACCAGGGGTTATCGTTTATGAATAAGGGGTAGGCCATTTTGGACTGAGATGAGGAAAATCATTTTCACCCAGAGAGTTGTGAATCTGTGGAATTCTCTGCCACAGAAGGCAGTGGAGGCCAATTCACAGGATGTATTCAAGAGAGAGTTGGATACAGATCTTAGGGATAACGGAATCAAGGGATATGGGGAGAAAGCAGGAACGGGGTACTGATTCTTGATGATCCACCATGATCATATTGAATAGTGGTTCAAAGGGCCGATTGGCCTATTCCTGCACCTATTTTCTATGTTTCTACAATTTCATGCAAAAGTTAAGTTGGCATATGAAGACAATTCCACTATTAAGTGATCCTATGTGCAATTGCTGAAGAAATATAGCTTTTGATTTGATTTTGATTTGCTATAATTTCTCACAAGCAGAAAAATGTAGTTACAATGTAGGTAAGTACATATTGCATTTTGTTTTGACTTCACATTTCACAGTAAAAACTCTGAGATTGTGAACTCATTAAATTGGTAGACATTGCAGGATAATAAAAATAACACGTTCCTGCAGATATAAATTTATTATTACTTTGATGTGAAGGAATTGTTTGCCCAATAAATAAATTAAATTGTCCTATTTGCTTTTTAGTTCATCCTTTACCCAATGCCAGGAGGAAGATGTAGATTAATAGAAACATAGAAATTAGGTGCAGGAGTAGGCCATTCGGCCCTTCAAGCCTGCACAGTCATTCAATATGATGATGGTTGATCATCCAACTCAGTATCCTGTGCCTGCCTTCTCTCCATACCCCCTGATCCCTTTAGCCACAAGGGCCACATTCAACTCCCTCTTAAATATAACCAATGAACTGGCCTCAACTACCTTCTGTGGCAGAGAATTCCAGAGATTCACCACTCTCTGTGTGAAAAATGTTTTTCTCATCTCGGTCCTAAAAAATGTCCCCCTTATCCTTAAACTGTGACCCCTTGTTCTGGACTTCCCCAACATCGGGAACAATCTTCCTGATTTGATTAGTAATCCTCACATTCAGCAGGAGACGGAGGGTGGGTTAGAATCATAGTCAGGACCTGATATAATAGGGTGTGTAGAAATGATTGAGGTATTAAACACATGTTTTGCAGATATGTTTACAGTCGAGGACATAAAAACCCATGTCAGAATGAATGGGTCTACTGGAGATGTGGAACTTCAAGTATTGCGTACAGTTTTGGTCTCCTAATCTGAGGAAAGACATTCTTGCTATAGAGGGAGTACAGAGAAGGTTCACCAGACTGATTCCTGGGATGGCAGGACTTTCATATGAAGAAAGACTGGATAGACTCGGCTTGTACACGCTAGAATTTAGAAGATTGAGGGGGGATCTTATAGAAACTTACAAAATTCTTAAGAGTTTGGACAGGCTAGATGCAGGAAGATTATTCCCGATGTTGGGGAAGTCCAGAACAAGGGGTTACAGTTTAAGGATAAGAGGGAAGTCTTTTAGGACCGAGATGAGAAAATCATTTTTTACACCGAGAGTGGTGAATCTGTGGAATTCTCTGCCACAGAAGGTAGTTGAGGCCAGTTCATTGGCTATATTTAAGAGGGAGTTAGATGTGGCCCTTGTGGCTAAAGGGAGAAGGCAGGTATGGGATGCTGAGTTGGATGATCAGCCATGATCATATTGAATGGCAGTGCAGGCTTGAAGGGCCGAATGGCCAACTCCTGCACCTATTTTCTATGTTTCTATGTTTCTATTAATCTTGGGAAGGAAAGTATACTGGACAAAATAATGAAGCCTAAAGTGGATGAATCTCTTGGATATAAAAGGCCACATTCTAGTTTCTCTGTCTGCAGAGGGATGAAAGTAGGATGTATCATAATCACTGGGATGGATCAATGTATCGGTGGAGGGTGATTTCAGAAAAAAAAGTGCTCATTAACGAGTTGTCAAATTGATACCGGTGGAATGTCACAAAATCAATGCTAGGGCTTCTGCCATTGACATTTTTTCAATGTCAGATTATGGGATGGAGAGCAATGTATCCCAGTTTGCTGATGAAGAAAAAATTAGATGGAGACAGTTAATTATGGGTAAAAAGATCACAAAGGATATTCGGACAAGAAGGTCAAAAGTTGATAGTTATTTCTTTTGATAAACATGTAAGAAATTGTTTATGCAATGACAAGAACCTGAACCTGAATGACAAGGGTGTCAGGGGTTACGGGGAGAAGGCAGGAGAATGGGGTTAGGAAGGAGAGATAGATCAGCCTTGATTGAATGGCGTATAGACTTGATGGGCCGAGAGGCCTAATTCTGCTCCTATCACATGATGCAATGATAACCTAGTATGTGTTGGGGTGTGCAGCCACTTTGTACTTTTGGTTCATGAACTGCAGAAAACAATCATGGTTGAGTTAGAAAGGCAAATACTGTGTCTCCTGTTACCACAAGTGTGTTCAAAATCGAGATAGGGAAGTTTGGCTACCACTGGGACATTGTCAACTGGAACATTGGTCTGCAGCTGAAGATTGTTTTTTTTGCCTTGGAGGCAACATAACCTAAGTGAATTAAATTGATTCCTGAGATGAGGCTCGGGTCCTATGAGGAGAAGTTCAATGCAATTGACAACAAATCTCCTTTCATGCTGTCCCTTGGTAATAATTTGCTTGGTTTTGAAATTTTTTCAATGGGTCTACGCTGACAGGCGAAACAAAGAACTGCAAAGGCTGGTTAATACACAAAAGGACAAAAAGTGCTGGAGTGACTCAGCTGGTCAGGCAGCATCTCTGGAGAACATGGATTCGGCTCAAAGGGCCGAATGGCCTACTCCTGCACCTATTTTGTATGTTTTCTATGTTTCTATAAGTGGTGTTTCGGGTCGAGATCCTTCTTCAGACTGACCCTCCTTCAGTCTGAAGATGGGTCTTGACCCAAACACCACCTATCCATGTTCTTCAGTGTTAACACTTTATGTCCTATGCTGATTGAAGTTCAGTGGAATGAGATGTGACATCGTTTTAATGTACCATTTCTGAGAAGATTTGATGGGTAAATGATAATAGTATATCCAATGAAGAACCTCTGATGAGTAACCAAGTCTACTATGTCCTGGGTGAGAGAGGTATAAGATATGGGGTTCCCTATATAATATTGAGATTAAGTAGATGATATATCTTCTGAAATATTTCCCCCAAAAGGCTGTTGTTAGACAAATGTTGAGTATACTGAAGGCAAAGATACATTAAAGATAGACACAAAAAGCTGGAGTAACTCAGCGTGTCAGGCAGCATCTCCGGAGAAATGGAACAGGTGACGTTTCAGGTCGAGACCCTTCTTCAGACTTATTATTGGAGATAACATTATTGGACAATATCGGACAATAACCTATTGGACACAAATTAAATGGAATGTGATTAAGCAGTAAAGACAGTCAGGGGTCGGTTCTGATTGAATTGAATGGCATAACATGATTTAGGGGGTATATAGCCTAGCTCTGTTTCAATTTCTTATGTCTTTGAACGTAGCCATTGCATTGGCAATATCATGCCGCAATCTGTATGCATGATAAAGAAACTGTAAGCTTGAATGTGGTACATTCTAGGTGTAAATAGCTGCAAAAGGAAAATGTGACATAACTCAATTAATCGAGGTATGTACTGATCAATGCACAGTACAGATCAGTCCATTACATTGCCCTGACTCAATGCACAATGCACATTGTCCATTGTATCAGTACATGCATTTTACAAGGTATTAGGACAATGATACAATTTGTAGTTTGAAGTCCCACACCTGTAATTATTGAAACCCCTGTTCAAAAAGGAATAATGTGTTCATCCTGTAAATGGCATGATAATGGCAACACATAATGCATGACATATTCATGTTGGGCTAGTTAGGCATTTGTTAATATCTTCACGTCGACAGTCTACTTTCACCTCATTCTCATCAATGGTCTAACTGTCAACAAGTATGGTTTTTTTTGTGTAATTAAGAGTAAAGCTTTCTTCAGATCAGAGGACAGACGTGTCATTCCGATATTTGAGCCAGTTAGCTCTGGACTACTCCAGCACAGTCCTTATGTTTGATCAACCTGGATTATTAATGAAAGCTTGAGAAGTGATAATAAAGTATCATTAATTCATTTATTCATCCGGAAGTTGGCTTATCTATGGTGCTCGAGGTTCTTCCCACTTGCCTAATGATATATTGAAATTCAATGTCTAAATGATAGAATAGCCCTCGATGAAGAATAGCATCATAGTATTAGCCATAGGGGTGTCTTGACCTGAAAACGTCACCCATGCCTTCTCTCCATATGTGCTGCCTGTCCTGCTGAGTTACTCCATGTTTTTGTGTCTATCTTCACTTTCAACCAGCATCTTCAGTTCCTTCCTACACACTACATAATTTTAGTTTGTTTTTTCTCAATAATATCTCTGGGTGGGCTTGAGAATTAATAAGCTTTGGATCTTTCAATCTTGTTCCGGCTATCTGAATTTACATTAAGAAAGTTATGCCAATGGTGAGAATGTTCTTTCTGTATCAGGAATGCAGGCATTTCTACTTGTAAATATCTATTAGTTGCTTGTTTTGGAGATTGTTAAACACAATGAATGGTGCTACAGTCTGGGAAACACCAATGTGGAATGACTGCTGCCATGTAAATGTATATGACGTGGATGTTTAGATTCATTGATGAAGACAACATTTTGCCAAAACCCTTCACAGAAGAACCTAATTCAAGTAGTTATTGATGAGTGACTCTGATTAATCTGGATGGTGGGGTTCACAGGAGAATCAGATGTTTGTGATTGCTGTCACTGCCAAGCCAAATACTGTCTTAGAAATGAAAATTGTAGTTATTTAATTTTCAAAATAATAGCATCCAGTGAAACACTTTGGTCTAAATTAGTCGAACAAAGAATGCAATTAAATATAAATGTTTCATGAATTGGCCTTTTCTTTAAATGTTGAAAATGAATAAAAGACCTAATACTGATTTGATTGGTTTTGTTATAAATTTAATACAGCTAATTGATAGGCATAATATTTACTCAAATTTAATGGTTAATAGTCACTAGAACTTTGCAAATAACTGAGATATACACTTATGTGCTTTGGTTAGCTATGTACAAAATAGTATGTGATATTAGAGACGAAGTCGTTTAAAAAGTAATTTGTTAATTCGTGGCATTATTATTCTGGAAAAATAAGATCCAAACCTATCATGACTATGAATGTATCAAAATAACCAGTCTAAAAAGAATTGGAAATAGTTAAAATAGCTATAAAAAGTAATCTCTTTACTTTATAAAATGGAATTCCAATAATGAACTCAGAATTTTTTTTTAAATGCACAAAATTGGATCACAGTTCCAGTCAATACCAATCTCTTCTTCTCGCCCTTGAGTTTTAATTTTACAGAATAATTGTCTTGTGGCAATGGATGACCTCAAGTGCATGCATGTGTGATTGTGTTTTGTTCTCATTGTAGATGGATGAGATAAAATTTAAAGACAGAGCAGTCTACATACTGGAAAAAGAGCTGGGGGCTCAGGCTGGGCATGCTCAGAGACTCCAGCTCCAAAAAGAGGCTTTAGATGAACAACTTACCCAGGTCAAAGAGGCTGAAGCATGGGAAAAACGCCATCTGAGTAGCCCGAAAAGGGAGCTTCCTTTCGCAAGTGGTGCAGGAGACGCCTCAGACCATTCAGGAAGCCCTGTAAGCACCTTCACATATGTGGTCTATAAATGCCCGAATCAACAAATTCTGTAACCAAATCTTGATGAGGGACATATTAATACTTTCTGCTTAACTATTAATTCTTATGCAATACTATCACATTTCAAAACTATTCTACTACCTTTGAAATTCTTTACGCCATAGACAACTATTTGTTACTGCTGAAGTAGAATTAATAATAGATTTAAGTTTACGATAATGCTTTTAATTTTTGTTGTTTTTGAGGACATTTGGATTTCAAGATGTAGCAGCTTGTTTGTCTTCTGAACATTTAATAATAGCAATAATTTGAAGTTACCTCTTAAGAAATTTAAAAGCATACATTACTACCTTGCTCCTGCCTACCTTACCAATTCGACCATCGCTGCTGCATATTTTATTAGTTTAATCTGCGTATATTTATATTACTAAAAGTCTGATCTTGACTGCTTTTGGCCCACTGTGCTGCGATTTCCGAGAGAACGCCGCCACCTACGGCCGTCATTTTTGGCCACCTCGCTCAGAGCCCCCCTCCGCCTTCCTGGACCGGAGGATTTTTCCCATCGATGACAAATCAGAGAGATATTTAAAAAAAAATTAAATTCACCATTCTCTCTGCTGCCCCTGCTGGAGGGAGGGGGAGGGACTATAAAACCAGGAAGTGGTGTGCCTCACTCAGTCTCTGCAAGGTGGATGAAGCCAAAGGGTCACGTCTCTCTGTGCTCTGAATAACACTGAACACATGTCTACTCAACTGTGAGTTCCCTTAATGTGGTTTGAAAATGAAAATATGGTTTGTTTGAAGTAAAAAGGCACTGCCTGCAAATGATTGTTTGGGTACTTTGGCGAAGTTAAAAGGCACTACTTACTGCAAATGGTGGCTTGGGTGCTTTGGCTTGCAGTTAAAAGGCACTACTTACTGCAAATGGTGGCTTGAGTGCTTTGGCTTGAAGATAAAAGGCACTACTTACTGCAAATGGTAGCTTTGGTGCTTTGGCTTGAATTTAAAAGGCACGACTTACTGCACATGGCGGCTTGGGTGCACGACTTTGCCACCCTGCATGAAATGGTATGAACTTGAATTTGGTGGACTTGCACCCTGCTTGAAGTGGAATGAAACTGCACTTGAATTTGGCAGCCTTGCATCCTGCTTGAAGTGGTATGAATCTGCACTGAATCTGGTGGCCTTGCACTCTGCTGAAAGTGGTATGAAACTGCACTTGAATTACGTGACCTTGCACTCTGCTTGAAGTGGTAGGAAACTGCACTTGAATTTGGTGGCCTTGCACCCTACTCAAAGTGGTAAGAAACTGCATTTGAATTTGGTGGCCTTGCACCCTGCTTGAAATGGTAGGAAAATGGATTTGAATTTGGTGACCTTGCACCCTGCTTGAAATTGGATTTCAAAGAATAGCCATGTCAACTGCCAGCCCACCAGCCGTGAGTGAGCTGCCAGCAGATCAGGCTTGAGGGACTGAGCTGCCACCCCAAGAACCCATACCAGCACTCCAGAAAGCCCCCCCACTGGCCCCCAATATTGGAATTGGTGGAGAGGTGGAATATTGCGTCGGGGGACCAGCCCTCCCATGTATACATGGGACCCAACGGGTCCCACTTATTCTAGTATATATATATATTTAGAAACCCAGGCACTGTGTGTTGCACACTAAACTTAACACTAATCAGACCCCTTCGAGACCTGGTCTTGATTGAATATCTCCCACTTTCTTCTACATTGAATGAACAAGAGACCATAAGCCTACTAAGCCTACCTGCTATGCTGTAAGGATTCAGTGCTTTATAACATTGTAAGAATAAATGAAAGGCAGTGCTTTCCATCATCCTTTGTTATCCTTATACTTTTTCTGTAATTTGCTATCAATATATATTGCTGCTTAATTAAGGCAAACGCTCATGTCCGTAAACATACTTTAGCTTTCACATTGTTGGCTCTCATCAAGATTTTTTTCTTTCACTGGCTCTTGGTTTTCTTAGCATGTGAGGTGAAAATGTTTCTGACATTCTGGCAGAGACTATGATGCAAAGGGTCTCCTGCACCTGTTTATGGGGAATCACTGCACCTGTTAAATGGGATTCACGGATCATTAGGTTCTCAACCCATCCATGCTCCCAGTATCTATTTTTAATAGCATCTGCAGGGCATAACCAATTGAAGATAATTGGCATCTAATCAGACAGAAAAAAACTCCCCTACTGCTTTCAGTGTAATTCATTCCAACATTTCTTTAAAAGTCCTCATATATAAAGCATTCAAATTCCCTTTCTTTGTATAATCAATTATACCATTTTCTCAGTGCCTGTTGCCTTCAGCTGTGAACTAGCAAGCATGCTGCTCCTTATTGTAACAGCATGATTAGCTTTTTTCTGGAATACAATCTGTAAAGCATTACGTTTTCTATTTCACTGAAATAGGCAATAGTTTGTTGAGGTAGGGAATTGTCTTTGGATTTCATGGTGTATCAATGTCAACTGTTCTTCTTTTGAACTGTACTTTCTTGCCATCCCATTTTATTTTAATTTCCTTCATGTATTTCAGCTGATTTGTTTGGTTGTTCATTTTTGCCACTAGGAAGAGTTAACATATGAATGCCAAAAAACAAATTCTGCCTCTGATCTAATAGTTGTGATGAAATCTTCAGTCTCTTTGCTTATGGTCTGTCAGTCATGTGTGGTTTTGTTGATGTCCAGTTATCTGCAGTTGATCTATGTTTCAGGAACAGCAGTTGGATGAAAAGGATACTCGGCGATTCCAACTCAAAATTGCTGAATTAAGTGCAATCATCAGGAAACTGGAGGATCGGAATGCTCTGCTGTCTGAAGAGCGAAATGAACTTGTAAGTGCTTATGATAAGAATAACCTTCAACTATTGTTCAGATGTTTGCATTTATTACAAACATTATTGATTTGATTCTCCTCCATGATTCTATTGTATATTTGCGAATTATTTATTTCTTATGCTGAACCTCCAGCCGAATAAAATATAACTAGCGTACTAAGTATCAGGCAATCAAGTCTGAAGAAGAGTCCCGACCCAAAACATCACTGTAGTTCAGTGCATGTTCCCTTAACCATAGTGACCTCCCCACTACTAACCACTCCCCATTGTCTCCAGTATAATTGTAGTGTCCCCACCTCTAGCTCGCTCTCTAGCTCCAGTGATGACCACGGACAGCTACAGCTTAGTGTTAAATCTCAGTTAATAAACAGTTACAGTAAAAAGACTTGTGTGTGCAGTAAGTCATTTTACATGGTGTCAGAAGTGGGATGCGTGGGATTCCTTTTCTCCAGGGATGCTGTATGACCCGCTGATTTACTCCTGCTTTTAGTGTCTAACAGGAGCTATGGCAAGTTTAATTTTAAATATAAGATTCCCCATCAACCAAACTAGGATTGTGTTGGAGGGAACTACAGATGCTGGTTTACACCAAAGATAGACACAAAATGCTGGAGTAACTCAGCGGGACAGTCAGCATCTCTGGTGAGAAGGAATGGGTGACGTTTCGAGTCAAGATCCTTTTTCAAACTGAGAGTGAGGGGAGAGGGAGACACAGAGATATGGAAGCATAAAATGTGAAAACGAGACATCAAAGGCGACGAAATTCAAAGAAATGGAGAGTAGATCATTGTTAGTTTGGGGAAGGTGACAACAGGCAAAGAGATAAAACTTCTGACTGGTCGGAAAACTAGGATGGGGGTGGGATGGAGAGAGAGTGAAAGCAAGGATTACTTGAAGCTAGACAAATCAATACACATATTACTGGGTTGTAAGCTGCCCAAGCAAAATATGAGATGCTGAGTAGAGTCCAGGTAGGCGAGGAACCATTTGTTGACGGTTGTTAATACTTTCCCCAGTGATGGTGAGGGAACGTTGATATATTGACAACTCAGCATGGTGTGTGGTTTGGAGGTAACTTCCAATTGGTTGTGTTTCAATGTTGTTGCAGCACTCAACCTTCTCGACAGTGGAGGTCATGGTTTTGGAAGGTGCTGTCTCAGGAGCCACAGTGAATGCTTCTGTGAATCCTGTAGATGGTACAAACTGCTGCTGCTGCGAGTCAGTAGTGGAGTGAGTGAATGGTTGTGGATGTAGTGCGTATCAGGCAAGCTGCTTTGTCCTGTATGGTATCAAGCTTCTTGAAAGTCATTGACACTGTGATCACCCAGGCAAGTGGAGAGTATACCATAAGGTCATAAGGAATTGTAGAATTAGGCCATTCGGCCCATCAAGTCTACTCCGCCATTCAATCATGGCTGACCTATCCCTCCCTCCTAATCCCATTCTCCTATCTTCTCTTTAAGAAGACTACTATTATCCTGATGCAAAAGAACAGCAAGGTACCGTGCCTTAATGGCTACTGTCCAAGAAGTTGGTGCGCATTAACTCCAGCTTTCCGGACAGTTTTGATTCATTACAGCTCGACTACTGTTGTAACAGGTCCAGGACTTATGCCACCTCACTGGCCCTACACATAACTAGAACATCCAAATAAGAAGGACATCTGTGTTAGTCTCCTATTTATTGACTATGACTCTTTCTTCAACACCATGATCCCAAACAAACTCATCTCCAAACTCCTGGATTTAGGAGTTAGCATCTCCTCTGCAACTGGACGTCCTGACCCATAAGACTACAATCAGGACGTTTCGACGTCCTGACCCATTAGACTACAATCAGTGAGAATAGGCCACAAAACATCTTCCGTGATAAATCTTAGCATCAGTGAAACTCCCTATATACTCACTACTGTTCAGCCGAATTCTGCACTAACCACATTTGCAAGTTCACATCATCTTATTGGGCCAGATCAAGAATAAAGACAAGACAGAGTACAGGAAGGAGATAGTGAGCTTATTAACTCAGTGTCAAGAAAACAACCTTTCCCACAATGGCATCAAGATGAAAGAGCTAGTTATTGTTTTCGGGAAATTAGATGGTGTACATGCCCCAGGCAGCATCAATGATGACAAAATGGAGATAGTCAAGAGTTTCCATTTCTGGCAGAAATATCACCAACAATTTGCCCTGGACCAACCGTATTGAAGCTACGGCCAAGAAAGCACCTCTACATCCTCTGAAAACTAAGGAAGTTTGGCATATCCCCAAAAACTCTTACCAACTTCTATACATGCATTGTAGAAATCGGGAAAGCACAAACATTTGCAGTAAGTTGTGAATGTAGCCCAGTCTGTCATACAAATCGGCCTCCACTCATCAACTCCTTCTACACTTCACGCTGCCTTGAGAAAGCACCCAACATAATCAAGGGTATTTGCACCCTGGTCAATTTCTCTCTCCCATCTCCTGTCAGGCAGAAGATATAAAAGCTTGAGAATACACATCAGGATGGTCAAGATCTGTATCGTCCCTGCTTCTATTAGATTACAGAACAGTTCTCTCCATAAACTATAGGTGTAGTTCCGATCTTTCAACCTACCTCATTGTGGCTCTTGCATTTTTCAATCTACACTTTCTCTGTAACTGTAATTTGAGTATAAGAGCAGGGAGGTTCTACTGCAGTTGTACAGGGCCTTGGTGAGACCACACCTGGAGTATTGCGTACAGTTTTGGTCTCCCAATCTGAGGAAAGACATTCTTGCCATAGAGGGAGTACAGAGAAGGTTCACCAGACTGATTCTTGGGATGGCAGAACTTTCATATGAAGAAAGACTGGATAGACTCGGCTTGTACACGCTAGAATTCAGAAGATTGAGGGGGGATCTTATAGAAACTTACAAAATTCTTAGGGGGTTCGACAGGCTAGATGCAGGAAGATTATTCCCGATGTTGGGGAAGTCCAGAACAAGGGGTCACAGTTTAAGGATAAGAGGGAAGTCTTTTAGGACCGAGATGAGAAAATCAATTTTTACACAGAGAGTGGTGAATCTGTGGAATTCTCTGTCACAGAAGGTAGTTGAGGCCAGTTCATTGGCTATATTTAAGAGGGAGTTAGATGTGGCCCTTGTGGCTAAAGGGATCAGGGGTTATGGAGAGAAGGCAGGGATGGGATACTGAGTTGGATGATCAGCCATGATCATATCGAATGGCAGTGCAGGCTCGAAGGGCCGAATGGCCTACTCCTGCACCTATTTTCTATGTTTCTATGTGACACTGTACTCTGCTTTATTCTTGTTTTTATTGCATTGTAAAACTCATTGCTACAGTGTCACTCAAGTGCATGAGGATGCATTCCAGCAGTATTTATGTTCCATTTGAGCCTTCCCATTTTCTTTATTAGCCATCTATGTCAAATTTCCTCATTTGATCACCCCACTATTCCTATGCAGTTCTAACATTAATCCTCTGGCATAAACTACCATTTCATACTACACAAAATAAGCACTCTTCTCTCTGCTTTATCTGAAAGCCAACTTACGTTGCCTCCTCTATCCTATGCATTGCCATTCATCAACCTTTCACATAGAACCTTTGAAAAAACGTTTATAACCCAGACTAAATGGCACGTACTGTCTTATCGTATCACGGAGTCAGAGGTGCATAGTACAGAAACAAGTTGGTGCCGACCTTGTCATCGATCTACACTAATCCCATTTGTCTGTATTGGCTCCCTATCCTTCCATGTCTTGTCTACTATACAAGTACTTTTTTTAATTGCCTTTTATATGTAGTGATTGAATCTTATTCCACCTCCTCCTCTGTCAGATATCAACCATGACCCAGCAAAGATCCCCACGGATCTCTTTTAAAACTCCTTCCTCTCCCTTTAAACTTATGCCTTCTCATTTTTTAATAACCATACACTGATTAATTTAGTTTAGTTTAGAGTTATAGAGTGGAAACAGGCCCTTCGCCCCATAGAGTCCGTGCCGACCAGCAATCCCCGCACACTGGCACAATCCTCCACACTAGGGACAATGACAAAGCCAATTAACCTACAAACATATACATCTTTGGAGTATGGGAGGAAACCAAAGCACCAGGAGAAAACCCATGCGGTCACGGGGAGAACGTACAAACCCCGTACAGCCGTAGTCGGGGTCAAACCCGGGTCTCTGGCGATGTAGGCAGCAACTCACTGTTACACCACCTTCCCACTGACCATCTACTTATAATCATAATTGTACATACCTTTATCAAGCCACCCCTGAGCCTCCTTCATTCCAGGGATACAAGCCTAAACCGTCTCCCCCTTAACCAAAATTCTCCATTCTAAGCATAATTTTGGTAAATCCTTTCTGCACTCACACCATTGCAACCATATCCTACTTATAGTGGCAAACAGAAGTGCATACAGTACTCCAAGTACTGTCTAACCAGTGCTTTGTAACGTTGCAATATAACCTCCCAACTTGTATATTCTGACCTATAAAGGCAAGCATGCCACTTGCCTTCTTCACCACCCTGTCAACTTTCAGGAACTAGGGACTTGAATCCTAAATCCCTTTGTACATTGACTTTTTTCAACGTATATGGTTTACCCTTATTTGACTTTCCAAAATGCATCATCTTGCACTTGTCACTTGCCAATGCTTCTCTCCAAATGATCGCTATCCTACTGCAGCTTCAGAAAAGCTTCCTCATTCTCCACCACACCAGTGATGTTCATGCTATCCAGAAAAGTACTCATCATCCTTCCTACGTTCACATCCAAGTTGTTAATATATCTCACATACAACAAAAATCTTAGGACAAAACCTTGCACGAATGTGCTGGTCATGGTCTTCCAAGACAGTAACTAAGAAGATTGATGTAGGCAGGGCATGGTTTCTGATCTGCAAAGCATCCTTCCACTACTCCCCTCTGCCTGCTATCACTAAGCCAATTTTGGACCCAGTTAGTCAGCTCATCTTGGTTCCCATGTGTCTTAACCTTCCAGACCAGCCTACTATGTGTGACCTCGTCAAATGCCGCATAAACCCATACAGGCAACATCTATTGCCCTGCCTACATCAACCTTCTTAGTTACATCCTCCAAACATAGAAACATAGAAATTAGGTGCAGGAGTAGGCCATTCGGCCCTTCGAGCCTGCACCGCCATTCAATATGATCATGGCTGATCATCCAACTCAGTATCCCGTACCTACCTTCTCTCCATACCCCCTGATCCCCTTAGCCACAAGGGCCACGTCTAACTCCCTCTTAAATATAGCCAATGAACTGGCCTCAACTACCCTCTGTGGCAGAGAGTTCCAGAGATTCACCACTCTCTGTGTGAAAAAAGTTCTTCTCATCTCGGTTTTAAAGGATTTCCCCCTTATCCTTAAGCTGTGACCCTTTGTCCTGGACTTCCCTAACATCGGGAACAATCTTCCTGCATCTAGCCTGTACAACCCCTTAAGAATTTTGTAAGTTTCTATAAGATCCCCTCTCAATCTCCTAAATTCTAGAGAGTATAAACCAAGTCTATCCAGTCTTTCTTCATAAGACAGTCCTGACATCCCAGGAATCAGTCTGGTGAACCGTCTCTCCACTCCCTCTATGGCAATAATGTCCTTCCTCAGATTTGGAGACCAAAACTGTACGCAATACTTCAGGTGTGGTCTCACCAAGACCCTGTACAACTGCAGTAGAACCTCCCTGCTCCTATACTCAAATCCTTTTGCAATGAAAGCTAACATACCATTCGCTTTCTTTACTGCCTGCTGCACCTGCATGCCTACCTTCAATGACTGGTGTACCATGACACCCAGGTCTCGCTGCATCTCCCCCCTTTCCCAATCGGCCACCATTTAGATAATAGTCTGCTTTCCCCGTTTTTTTGCCTCACATTTATCCAAAATTATACTGCATCTGCAAACATTTGCCCACTCACCCAGCCTATCCAAGTCACCTTGCAGTCTCCTAGCATCCTCCTCACAGCTAACACTGCCCCCCAGCTTAGTGTCATCCGCAAACTTGGAGATATTGCCTTCAATTCCCTCATCCAGATCATTAATATATATTGTAAATAGCTGGGGTCCCAGCACTGAGCCTTGCGGTACCCCACTAGTCACTGCCTGCCATTGTGAAAAGGACCCGTTTACTCCTACTCTTTGCTTCCTGTTTGCCAGCCAGTTCTCTATCCACATCCATACTGAACCCCCAATGCCTTGTGCTTTAAGTTTGTATACTAATCTCTTATGTGGGACCTTGTCGAAAGCCTTCTGGAAGTCCAGATACACCACATCCACTGGTTCTCCCCTATCCACGCTACTAGTTACATCCTCGAAAAATTCTATAAGATTCGTCAGACATGAAATCCATGCTGACTTTGTCCAATGATTTCACCACTTTCCAAATGTGCTGCTATCCCATCTTTAATAACTGACTTTAGCAATTTCCCCACTACCGATGTTAGACTAACTGGTCTGTAATTCCCCATTTTCTCTCTCCCCCCCTTCTTAAAAAGTGGGGTTATGTTTGCTACCCATCAATCCTCAGGAACTACTCCAGAATCTAAAGAGTTTTGAAAGATTATTACTAATGCAACCACTATTTCTGGAGCTACTTCCTTAAGTACTCTGGGATGGAGCCTATCTGGCCCTGGGGATTTATCGGCCTTTAATCCATTCAATTTACCCAACACCACTTCCCGGCTAACCTGGATTTCACTCAATTCCTCCAACTCCTTTGACCCGCGGTCCCCTGCTATTTCCGGCAAATTATTTATGTCTTCCTTAGTGAAGACGGAACCAAAGTAGTTATTCAATTGGTCCGCCATATCCTTGTTCCCCATGATCAACTCACCTGTTTCTGACTGCAAGGGACCTACATTTGTTTTAACTAATCTCTTTCTTTTCACATATCTATAAAAACTTTTGCAGTCAGTTTTTATGTTCCCTGCCAGTTTTCTTTCATAATCTATTTTCCCTTTCCTAATTAAGCCCTTTGTCCTCCTCTGCTGGTCTTTGAATTTCTCCCAGTCCTCCGGTATGCTGCTTTTTCTGGCTAATTTGTACGCATCATCCTTCGCTTTGATACTATCCCTGATTTCCCTTGTTATCCATGGATGTACTACCTTCCCTGATTTATTCTTTTGCCAAACTGGTATGAACAATTTTTGTAGTTCATCCATGCAGCCTTTAAATGTCTTCCATTGCATATCCACCGTCAACCCTTTTAGAATTAATTGCCAGTTAATTGCCAGCTACTTCCTTAAGTACTCTGAGATGCAGCCTGGTTTGTCCATTTGTCAAAACTATTGTCTACTACCCCTCTGAACTTTATAACAGCTCAGTGTAGTTAATTCAGTGCAGTTAATTGTTTGTAACAATTTATTGAGAATATGTAACAGCGCATCACAGCTTTTTCACAGACTTCACCACAGCTTCACAGACTTCTGCTAGGATGTGACATAAAACACTTCAGTTGCCAGATGAAAGAGTACATCAGTAAATCCTTGATAGTACTCACAAAGTATACAAAATCTTTATAGCATCTCTGTGAGTTCAGTACAAGGGTTGCAAAGATTGCTTATTTACACCATGCCTTTTCATCCTCTGCCTCAAACACGTCAAAAGAATGTCTACAGAACTGTATCACTTGAGGGTGGAAGATCAGCGCCATGTACTTTGGCAATGATTTTTGATCTGACAGCTGGAACACCTGAAGGGTTTCAAGAAGTTACAGGTGTTCAAACAATGAAGAGCTATGGAATCGAAATAAGTGCTGAGAAAAGTAAAATTCCATTAACCCAGACTTTGGGATCAACACTAAATGTGTCCTCGCCAACATCGTATATAACTGCAACATGACATTTTGTTAAAGTTTGTGCAGCAAAGGAAGCTATAGTGATTTGGACACATACATGGCGGCTAGGAACTCTTGCCACAATCAGGAGTGATGTAAAGGGGAAAGAACTCAGAGTGTCAAGAGATCGAGAGAGTTTATTTGTTTTATCCACCAAAGATGAACTGAAGACAAATCTTTACTTGCTGCAGCACCAACAATATTACAAATACAACAAATGATCAGTTATTCTAAGTAAACTAGACCATGATAGTGCAAAATCCATGGAGCATCCATAAGAGTCCAAGGTCTGCAGTGATTTGGTGGATTGTGGTCAGAGTTGTGCAGGATGGTTCAAGTACCTGATTGAAGTAGGTCTTGGAACTGAAGGAAACGGTTCTGTACTTTCTTCCTGGTGGTAGCAGCAAAAAAGAGAGCATGGCCAGAGAGGTATGGGTTGTTGATGGTATTAGCTGCCTTCTTTCTGTAAATCCCTCCGATGGCCGAGATATCCATACACATGATTAGATAATGTCCACCATTTTCTGCAGCCTTCTTCGGTATTGCGCATCCAAATCTCTGAACCAGGCTGTGATGCAACCAATTGAGACAAAGAACTGTAGATGTAGACACAAAGTGCTGAAATAAATCAACAGGTCAGACAGCAACTCTGGAGAAAAAGGATAGGTGATATTTTGGGTCAGGACCCTTCTTCAGTCTAAAAAAAGGGGGGAGGGGTCAAGCTGGAGGCAACAAAAGACCAGGACAAATCATGGCCAGCAACAAATGATTAAGTTCTAGCAGGAGAATAGATTTAGGAGGGAGAGATAGATCAGCCATGATTGCATGGCAGAGCAGACTTGATTGGCCGAATGGCCTAATTCTGCTCCGATCACTTATGACTTTATGAGCCCTGAGGTGCCTCTGTGCTGATGGACACCAAATGGGGTGTCGGTGCCAAACTGTACTGATTGTGATCTGCCAATTAGGAAGTGGACAATCCAGAATCATAAGGAGGGACGGGATCTGATTCGAGCAGTCAAAGGGAACTTGCAATGTCAAACTGGAGCATATCCTGCAGGATGGATTTATGATCCGAGGTGGGTCTAGATGAGTCAGTAAGAGTGGAAACTTCCAAGGTCTATAAAAAAACATTCCACACAGTGAGAACCTTCACTGTTATGGGACCTTGACTGAGCAAAGTCTAATTCAAATGGTGTTCTGGTGCTGAATTTGGAGCTAACGTTGTATAACAGGCCATTCTACTTATACGTTGGCAAAACATACCCATACTATTATTAAATGCAATGGCAAATTCTGATATATTCCTTCATGTATTTTGAGAGAAAATGTTGAACTCTTCCCAGTATTTTAATATTGCATTGCTACTATAATACTATATGATAGTATATATGAGAATGATACTATAGGTGTTGTAGATAATAATAATCATATTGGATTATAATTTACATTTTAAATAAATTAAGATTTGAATCTGATATAGTGGCTTTGATAACATTTGAAATGGAAATTTTAGATTTAAAATTAAGATTAGTTTCCTAAAGGATTTTATTTGTTTCAGCATCAACCATATCCATCGAATCCATTGTAGACTATCCACTGATGAACCTAAGGTTCTTTAAACTGCAGGTCTAGTGGTGGTCAGGTTAATGTCTCTCAATCCATATTTCCTCTTTAGCTCAAGCGTTTACGTGAGGCAGAAAGTCAGTACAAACCACTCCTGGATAAAAAGAAACGTCTCAGTAGGAAGAACGAAGAAATGAGCCATGCCTTACGACGTATGGAAAATAAGCTCAAATTTCTCACACAAGAAAACATAAGAATGGTAAGCGTTCATTTAAAATTATATTTCTTAATCATATGGACATTAATTTTTCTATAATTTGAAGGAATTATAATACTTAAACTGTTAAATCCAGGATTGTTCAATGCATGGCGACTTCAGGCGTAATTTGTTTTACCAATGTTAGTA